>NW_021822197.1:0-35379 GCF_901001165.1 Salmo trutta | reverse complement strand
GTGGTGGTATCTAGTCTAATAGGGGTGGATCTAGTCAGTGTGTTCTAGTCTACTGGTGGATCTAGTCTAATCGTGGTGGTATCTAGTCTAAGTGGTGGTATCTAGTCTAATAGTGGTGGTATCTAGTCTAAAGTAGTATATAGTCTAATAGTGATGGTATCTAGTCTAATAGTGGTGGTATCTAGTCTAATAGTGGTGTATCTAGTCTAATAGTGGTGGTATCTAGTCTAATATGGTGGTATCTAGTCTAATGTGGTATGTTATACTGGTATCTAATAGTGGTGGTATCTAGTCTAATAGTGGTGGTATCTAGTCTAATAGTGGTGGTATCTAGTCAATAGTGGTGGTATCTGTCTAAGTGGTGGTATCTAGTTATATACTGTGGTATCTCTATCAATAGTGATGGTATCTAGTCTAATAGTGGTGGCTAGTCTAATAGTGGTGGTATCTAGTCTAATAGTGGAGGTATCTAGTCTAATAGTGGTGGTATCTAGTCTAATAGTGGTGGTATCTAGTCTAATAGTGGTGGTATCTAGTCTAATAGTGGTGTTATCTAGTCTAATAGTGGTGGTATCTAGTCTAATAGTGGTGGTATCTAGTCTAATAGTGGTGGTATCTAGTCTAATAGTGGTGGTATCTAGTCTAATAGTGGAGGTATCTAGTCTAATAGTGGTGGTATCTAGTCTAATAGTGGAGGTATCTAGTCTAATAGTGGTGGTATCTAGTCTAATAGTGGTGGTATCTAGTCTAATAGTGGAGGTATCTAGTCTAATAGTGGTGGTATCTAGTCTAATAGTGGTGGTATCTAGTTATATACTGGTGGTATCTAGTTATATACTGGTGGTATCTAGTCTAATAGTGGTGGTATCTAGTCTAATAGTGGTGGTATCTAGTCTAATAGTGGTGGTATCTAGTCTAATAGTGGAGGTATCTAGTTATATACTGGTGGTATCTAGTCTAATAGTGGAGGTATCTAGTCTAATAGTGGTGGTATCTAGTCTAATAGGTGGTATCTAGTCTAATAGTGGTGGTATCTAGTTATATACTGGTGGTATCTAGTCTAATAGTGGTGGTATCTAGTCTAATAGTGGTGGTATCTAGTCTAATAGTGGTGGTATCTAGTCTAATAGTGGTGGTATCTAGTTATATACTGGTGGTATCTAGTTATATACTGGTGGTATCTAGTCTAATAGTGGTGGTATCTAGTCTAATAGTGGTGGTATCTAGTTATATACTGTTGGTGAGTCTAATAGTGGTGGTATCTAGTCTAATAGTGGTGGTATCTAGTCTAATAGTGGTGGATATTATACTGGTGGTATCTAGTTATATACTGGTGGTATCTAGTCTAATGTGGTTCTAGTCTAAAGTGTGGTGGTATCTAGTTATATACTGGTGGTATCTAGTCTAATAGTGGTGGTATCTAGTCTAATAGTGGTGGTATAGTCTAGTGGTGGTATCTAGTCTAATAGTGGTGGTATCTAGTCTAATAGTGGTGGTATCTAGCTATATACTGGTGGTATCTAGTTATATACTGGTGGTATCTAGTCTAATAGTGGTGGTATCTAGTCTAATAGTGGTGGTATCTAGTTATATACTGGTGGTATCTAGTCTAATAGTGGTGGTATCTAGTCTAATAGTGGTGGTATCTAGTCTAATAGTGGTGGTATCTAGTCTAATAGTGGTGGTATCTAGTTATATACTGGTTGTATCTAGTCTAATAGTGGTGGTATCTAGTCTAATAGTGGTGGTATCTAGTCTAATAGTGGTGGTATCTAGTCTAATAGTGGTGGTATCTAGTCTAATAGTGGTGGTATCTAGTCTAATACTGGTGGTATCTAGTCTAATAGTGGTGGTATCTAGTCTAATAGTGGTGGTATCTAGTCTAATAGTGGTGGTATCTAGTCTAATACTGGTAGTATATAGTCTAATAGTGATGGTATCTAGTCTAATAGTGGTGGTATCTAGTCTAATAGTGGTGGTATCTAGTCTAATAGTGGTGGTATCTAGTCTAATAGTGGTGGTATCTAGTCTAATAGTGGTGGTATCTAGTTATATACTGGTGGTATCTAGTCTAATAGTGGTGGTATCTAGTCTAATAGTGGTGGTATCTAGTCTAATAGTGGTGGTATCTAGTCTAATAGTGGTGGTATCTTGTCTAATAGTGGTGGTATCTAGTTATATACTGGTGGTATCTAGTCTAATAGTGATGGTATCTAGTCTAATAGTGGTGGTATCTAGTCTAATAGTGGTGGTATCTAGTCTAATAGTGGAGGTATCTAGTCTAATAGTGGTGGTATCTAGTCTAATAGTGGTGGTATCTAGTCTAATAGTGGTGGTATCTAGTCTAATAGTGGTGTTATCTAGTCTAATAGTGGTGGTATCTAGTCTAATAGTGGTGGTATCTAGTCTAATAGTGGTGGTATCTAGTCTAATAGGGGTGGTATCTAGTCTAATAGTGGTGGTATCTAGTCTAATAGTGGTGGTATCTAGTCTAATAGTGGAGGTATCTAGTCTAATAGTGGTGGTATCTAGTCTAATAGTGGAGGTATCTAGTCTAATAGTGGTGGTATCTAGTCTAATAGTGGTGGTATCTAGTCTAATAGTGGAGGTATCTAGTCTAATAGTGGTGGTATCTAGTCTAATAGTGGTGGTATCTAGTTATATACTGGTGGTATCTAGTTATATACTGGTGGTATCTAGTCTAATAGTGGTGGTATCTAGTCTAATAGTGGTGGTATCTAGTCTAATAGTGGTGGTATCTAGTCTAATAGTGGTGGTATCTAGTCTAATAGTGGTGGGATCTAGTTATATACTGGTGGTATCTAGTCTAATAGTGGTGGTATCTAGTCTAATAGTGGTGGTATCTAGTCTAATAGTGGTGGTATCTAGTCTAATAGTGGTGGTATCTAGTTATATACTGGTGGTATCTAGTTATATACTGGTGGTATCTAGTCTAATAGTGGTGGTATCTAGTCTAATAGTGGTGGTATCTAGTTATATACTGGTGGTATCTAGTCTAATAGTGGTGGTATCTAGTCTAATAGTGGTGGTATCTAGTCTAATAGTGGTGGTATCTAGTTATATACTGGTGGTATCTAGTTATATACTGGTGGTATCTAGTCTAATAGTGGTGGTATCTAGTCTAATAGTGGTGGTATCTAGTTATATACTGGTGGTATCTAGTCTAATAGTGGTGGTATCTAGTCTAATAGTGGTGGTATCTAGTCTAATAGTGGTGGTATCTAGTCTAATAGTGGTGGTATCTAGTCTAATAGTGGTGGTATCTAGCTATATACTGGTGGTATCTAGTTATATACTGGTGGTATCTAGTCTAATAGTGGTGGTATCTAGTCTAATAGTGGTGGTATCTAGTTTATATACTGGTGGTATCTAGTCTAATAGTGGTGTATCTAGTCTAATAGTGGTGGTATCTAGTCTAATAGTGGTGGTATCTAGTCTATAGTGGTGGTATCAGTCTAATATGGTGGTATCTAGTTATATACTGGTTGTATCATAGTCTAATAGTGGTGGTATCTAGTCTAATAGTGGTGGTATCTAGTCCTAATAGTGGTGGTAGTCAGTCATAATAGTGGTGGTAAAATCTAGATTCTAAGTCTAGTGGTGGTATCTAGTATATACTGGTGGTATCTAGTCTAAAGTGGTGGTATCTAGTTATATACTGGTGGTATCTAGTCTAATAGTGGTGGTATCTAGTTATATACTGGTGTATCTAGTCTAATAGTGGTGGTATCTAGTCTAATAGTGGTGGTATCTAGTCTAATAGTGGTGGTATCTAGTCTAATAGTGGTGGTATCTAGTTGTATACTGGTGGTATCTAGTCTAATAGTGGTGGTATCTAGTTATATACTGGTGGTATCTAGTCTAATAGTGGTGGTATCTAGTTATATACTGGTGGTATCTAGTCTAATAGTGGTGGTATCTAGTCTAATAGTGGTGGTATCTAGTCTAATAGTGGTGGTATCTAGTCTAATAGTGGTGGTATCTAGTTATATACTGGTGGTATCTAGTCTAATAGTGGTGGTATCTAGTCTAATAGTGGAGGTATCTAGTCTAATAGTGGTGGTATCTAGTCTAATAGTGGTGGTATCTAGTCTAATAGTGGTGGTATCTAGTCTAATAGTGGTGGTATCTAGTCTAATACTGGTGGTATCTAGTCTAATAGTGGTGGTATCTAGTCTAATAGTGGTGGTATCTAGTCTAATAGTGGTGGTATCTAGTCTAATAGTGGTGGTATCTAGTCTAATAGTGGTGGTATCTAGTCTAATAGTGGTGGTATCTAGTCTAATACTGGTGGTATCTAGTCTAATACTGGTGGTATCTAGTCTAATAGTGGTGGTATCTAGTCTAATAGTAGTGGTATCTAGTCTAATAGTGGTGGTATCTAGTTATATACTGGTGGTATCTAGTCTAATAGTGGTGGTATCTAGTCTAATAGTGGTGGTATCCAGTCTAATAGTGGTGGTATCTAGTCTAATAGTGGTGGTATCTAGTCTAATACTGGTGGTATCTAGTCTAATAGTGGTGGTATCTAGTCTTATAGTGGAGGTATCTAGTCAAATAGTGGTGGTATCTAGTCTAATAGTGGTGGTATCTAGTCTAATACTGGTGGTATCTCGTCTAATAGTGGTGGTATCTAGTCTAATAGTGGTGGTATCTAGTCTTATAGTGGAGGTATCTAGTCTAATAGTGGTGGTATCTAGTCTAATAGTGGTGGTATCTAGTCTAATACTGGTGGTATCTAGTCTAATAGTGGTGGTATCTAGTCTAATAGTGGTGGTATCTAGTCTAATAGTGGTGGTATCTAGTTATATACTGGTGGTATCTAGTCTAATAGTGGTGGTATCTAGTCTAATAGTGGTGGTATCTAGTTATATACTGGTGGTGTCTAGTCTAATATCTAGTCTAATACTGGTGGTATCTAGTTATATACTGGTGGTGTCTAGTCTAATATCTAGTCTAATAGTGGTGGTATCTAGTCTAATAGTGGTGGTATCTAGTCTAATAGTGGTGGTATCTAGTCTAATAGTGGTGGTATCTAGTTATATACTGGTTGTATCTAGTCTAATAGTGGTGGTATCTAGTCTAATAGTGGTGGTATCTAGTCTAATAGTGGTGGTATCTAGTCTAATAGTGGTGGTATCTAGTTATATACTGGTGGTATCTAGTCTAAAAGTGGTGGTATCTAGTTATATACTGGTGGTATCTAGTCTAATAGTGGTGGTATCTAGTTATATACTGGTGGTATCTAGTCTAATAGTGGTGGTATCTAGTCTAATAGTGGTGGTATCTAGTCTAATAGTGGAGGTATCTAGTCTAATAGTGGTGGTATCTAGTTGTATACTGGTGGTATCTAGTCTAATAGTGGTGGTATCTAGTTATATACTGGTGGTATCTAGTCTAATAGTGGTGGTATCTAGTTATATACTGGTGGTATCTAGTCTAATAGTGGTGGTATCTAGTCTAATAGTGGTGGTATCTAGTCTAATAGTGGTGGTATCTAGTTATATACTGGTGGTATCTGGTCTAATAGTGGTGGTATCTAGTCTAATAGTGGAGGTATCTAGTCTAATAGTGGTGGTATCTAGTCTAATAGTAGTGGTATCTAGTCTAATAGTGGTGGTATCTAGTTATATACTGGTGGTATCTAGTCTAATAGTGGTGGTATCTAGTCTAATAGTGGTGGTATCTAGTCTAATAGTGGAGGTATCTAGTCTAATAGTGGTGGTATCTAGTCTAATAGTGGTGGTATCTAGTCTAATAGTGGTGGTATCTAGTCTTATAGTGGAGGTATCTAGTCTAATAGTGGTGGTATCTAGTCTAATAGTGGTGGTATCTAGTCTAATACTGGTGGTATCTAGTCTAATAGTGGTGGTATCTAGTCTAATAGTGGTGGTATCTAGTCTAATAGTGGTGGTATCTAGTTATATACTGGTGGTATCTAGTCTAATAGTGGTGGTATCTAGTTATATACTTGTGGTATCTAGTCTAATAGTGCTGGTATCTAGTCTAATAGTGGTGGTATCTAGTCTAATAGTGGTGGTATCTAGTTATATATTGGTGGTATCTAGTCTAATAGTGGTGGTATCTAGTTATATACTGGTGGTATCTAGTCTAATAGTGGTGGTATCTAGTCTAATAGTGGTGGTATCTAGTTATATACTGGTGGTATCTAGTCTAATAGTGGTGGTATCTAGTTATATACTTGTGGTATCTAGTCTAATAGTGGTGGTATCTAGTCTAATAGTGGTGGTATCTAGTCTAATAGTGGTGGTATCTAGTCTAATAGTGGTGGTATCTAGTCTAATAGTGCTGGTATCTAGTCTAATAGTGGTGGTATCTAGTCTAATAGTGGTGGTATCTAGTCTAATAGTGGTGGTATCTAGTTATATACTGGTGGTATCTAGTCTAATAGTGGTGGTATCTAGTCTAATAGTGGTGGTATCTAGTTATATACTGGTGGTATCTAGACTAATAGTGGTGGTATCTAGTCTAATAGTGGTGGTATCTAGTCTAATAGTGGTGGTATCTAGTCTAATAGTGGTGATATCTAGTCTAATAGTGGTGGTATCTAGTCTAATAGTGGTGGTATCTAGTCTAATAGTGGTGGTATCTAGTCTAATAGTGGTGGTATCTAGACTAATAGTGGTGGTATCTAGTCTAATAGTGGTGGTATCTAGTCTAATAGTGGTGGTATCTAGTCTAATAGTGGTGATATCTAGTCTAATAGTGGTGGTATCTAGTTATATACTGGTGGTATCTAGTCTAATAGTGGTGGTATCTAGTTATATACTGGTGGTATCTAGTCTAATAGTGGTGGTATCTAGTCTAATAGTGGTGGTATCTAGTTATATACTGGTGGTATCTAGTCTAATAGTGATGGTATCTAGTTATATACTGGTGGTATCTAGTCTAATAGTGGTGGTATCTAGTCTAATAGTGGTGGTATCTAGTCTAATAGTGGTGGTATCTAGTCTAATAGTGGTGGTATCTAGTCTAATAGTGGTGGTATCTAGTCTAATAGTGGTGGTATCTAGTTATATACTGGTGGTATCTAGTCTAATAGTGGTGGTATCTAGTTATATACTGGTGGTATCTAGTCTAATAGTGGTGGTATCTAGTCTAATAGTGGTGGTATCTAGTCTAATAGTGGTGGTATCTAGTTATATACTGGTGGTATCTAGTCTAATAGTGGTGGTATCTAGTTATATACTGGTGGTATCTAGTTATATACTGGTGGTATCTAGTCTAATAGTGGTGGTATCTAGTCTAATAGTGGTGGTATCTAGTTATATACTGGTGGTATCTAGTCTAATAGTGGTGGTATCTAGTCTAATAGTGGTGGTATCTAGTCTAATAGTGGTGGTATCTAGTCTAATAGTGGTGGTATCTAGTCTAATAGTGGTGGTATCTAGTCTAATAGTGGTGGTATCTAGTTATACTGGTGGTATCTAGTCTAATAGTGGTGGTATCTAGTCTAATAGTGGTGGTATCTAGTCTAATAGTGGTGGTATCTAGTCTAATAGTGGTGGTATCTAGTCTAATAGTGGTGGAATCTAGTCTAATAGTGGTGGTATCTAGTTATATACTGGTGGTATCTAGTCTAATAGTGGTGGTATCTAGTCTAATAGTGGAGGTATCTAGTCTAATAGTGGAGGTATCTAGTCTAATAGTGGTGGTATCTAGTCTAATAGTGGAGGTATCTAGTCTAATAGTGGTGGTATCTAGTCTAATAGTGGTGGTATCTAGTTATATACTGGTGGTATCTAGTCTAATAATGGTGGTATCTAGTCTAATATTGGTGGTATCTAGTCTAATAGTGGTGGTATCTAGTCTAATAGTGGTGGTATCTAGTCTAATACTGGTGGTATCTAGTCTAATAGTGGTGGTATCTAGTTATATACTGGTGGTATCTAGTTATATACTGGTGGTATCTAGTTATATACTGGTGGTATCTAGTCTAATAGTGGTGGTATCTAGTCTAATAGTGGTGGTATCTAGTCTAATAGTGGTGGTATCTAGTCTAATAGTGGTGGTATCTAGTCTAATAGTGGTGGTATCTAGTTATATACTGGTGGTATCTAGTCTAATAGTGGTGGTATCTAGTCTAATAGTGGTGGTATCTAGTTTAATAGTGGTGGTATCTAGTCTAATAGTGATTTGTTAGTTAATTGATTGATTCATGTCGCGGATAGGTCAGCGAGACCTCATACTGATGAAATGGAAACCAGTACCCCAGGCATATCGCAGTCACACAAACACACAAGAAGAACACACACACACACACACACACACACACACACACAGAGCATTCCCTTTGACCCTCTAAACAAACCGATCAATATCCTAGAAAAAGTAATTAACGCCCCGCAGTTCACCACACCAACATGTGCATGTTTGTTTGTGTATGGTGTGTGTGTGACCTGCAGGAGAAATACAATCATTGAATGTCCCATCTAGAAACAACAGACTAAGTGGATTTTAACTCATCGTTACCATGCTCTCACATTATATGGGACGCGCAAATTCATGCTCTCTCCATCTCTCCCCAAATTTGACTGTAACCACAGAACACACAGCACACAGCACACGCACACACACACGCGCACACACGCACGCACGCACACACGCACACACGCACACACACACAACACACACAACACACACCACACACACAACACACACACACAGCACACACACACACACACACACACAGCACACACACACACACACACACACACAGCACACACACACACACACAGCACACACACACACACACAGCACACACACACACACACACACACACAGGTACTGAGATGTGGGACAGACAGCAGACTGTTTCCCTGACATCTCTCACTTTGTGACAAAACAGGCGCCCGTCCTTTCAATAGATTGTTACAATACGCATATCCTTCATTCTAGCTGCTCGGCATTCTTTATTCTAGTTTAGAGACAGTGGTTTAGAGACAGCGGTTTGGAGACAGTGGTTTGGAGACAGCGGTTTAGAGCCAGTGGTTTAGAGACAGCGGTTTAGAGACAGTGGTTTAGAGACAGCGGTTTAGAGACAGTGGTTTAGAGACAGTGGTTTAGAGACAGTGGTTTAGAGACAGCGGTTTAGAGACAGTGGTTTAGAGACAGTGGTTTAGAGACAGTGGTTTAGAGACAGTGGTTTAGAGACAGTAGATTAGAGACAGTGGTTTAGAGACAGCGGTTTAGAGACAGCGGTTTAGAGCCGGTAGATTAGAGACCGCGGTTTAGAGCCAGTGGTTTAGAGACAGCGGTTTAGTGACAGTAGATTAGAGACCGCGGTTTAGAGACAGTGGTTTAGAGACAGCAGATTAGAGACAGTGGTTTAGAGACAGTGGTTTAGAGACAGTAAATTAGAGACAGTGGTTTAGAGACAGTAGATTAGAGACCGCGGTTTAGAGACAGCGGTTTAGAGACCGCGGTTTAGAGACAGTAGATTAGAGACAGTGGTTTAGAGCCAGTGGTTTAGAGACAGCGGTTTAGTGACAGTAGATTAGAGACCGCGGTTTAGAGACAGTGGTTTAGAGACAGCAGATTAGAGACAGTGGTTTAGAGACAGTGGTTTAGAGACAGTAAATTAGAGACAGTGGTTTAGAGACAGTAGATTAGAGACCGCGGTTTAGAGACAGCGGTTTAGAGACCGCGGTTTAGAGACAGTGGTTTAGAGACAGCGCCAGTGGTTTAGAGCCAGCTGTTTAGAGACAGCGGTTTAGAGACAGTGGTTTAGAGACAGTGGTTTAGAGCCAGCGGTTTAGAGCCTGTGGTTTAGATCTAAGGGATTAACGGATGGAAAGACAGAGAGACAAAGATGGAGGGAGCGAGACGTCGGAGGAGAGGAGGGAAAAACAGATTATCTGACATCCCCCCCAATTCAGCTCCTAATCACAGGACAGAGTGATGGGGGAAGATTAGTAGAGAGGAAAGGTCGAAAGAGAAAGGAATGGAGAACGGAAGGAGATAGAGAGACAGACAGTTGGAGAAAGAGAGATAGAGAGACAGACAGTTGGAGAAAGAGAGATAGAGAGACAGACAGTTGGAGAAAGAGAGATATAGAGACAGACAGATGGAGAAAGAGAGATATAGAGACAGACAGATGGAGAAAGAGAGATAGAGAGAGAGACAGACAGTTGGAGAAAGAGAGATAGAGAGACAGACAGTTGGAGAAAGAGAGATATAGAGACAGACAGTTGGAGAAAGAGAGATATAGAGACAGACAGATGGAGAAAGAGAGATATAGAGACAGACAGATGGAGAAAGAGAGATATAGAGACAGACAGTTGGAGAAAGAGAGATAGAGAGACAGACAGTTGGATATAGAGAGATAGAGAGACAGACAGTTGGAGAAAGAGAGATAGAGAGACAGACAGTTGGAGAAAGAGAGATATAGAGACAGACAGATGGAGAAAGAGAGATATAGAGACAGACAGATGGAGAAAGAGAGATATAGAGACAGACAGTTGGAGAAAGAGAGATAGAGAGACAGACAGTTGGATATAGAGAGATAGAGAGACAGACAGTTGGAGAAAGAGAGATAGAGAGACAGACAGTTGGAGAAAGAGAGATATAGAGACAGACAGTTGGATATAGAAAGAGAGATAGAGAGACAGACAGTTGGAGAAAGAGAGATATAGAGACAGACAGTTGGAGAAAGAGAGAGAGAGAGACAGACAGTTGGATATAGAAAGAGAGATAGAGAGACAGACAGTTGGAGAAAGAGAGATATAGAGACAGACAGTTG
This sequence comes from Salmo trutta, assembly GCF_901001165.1. Lineage (NCBI taxonomy): Eukaryota > Metazoa > Chordata > Actinopteri > Salmoniformes > Salmonidae > Salmo > Salmo trutta. Next base: position 24,596 of record NW_021822197.1, on the reverse strand, counting down.
GAGAAAGAGAGAGAGAGAGACAGACAGTTGGAGAAAGAGAGAGAGAGAGACGGAGACAGAGAGTTGGATAGAGGAAGAGTATCAGTATCAGTTTACAGATGAGAACCAGGACCTGTTTATCATGAAGCCAGTCCAAAACAGAGCACACACACACACACACACACACACACACACACACACACACACACACACACACACACACCTCTCCACTGTTATGCTGTTTCTGCTTGCTCTTTAGGCCAGGGAACTGTAAAAGCCCTTTAAGGATATAAAATAACTTTTTAAAAATCACTGCTGATATAAAATAACTTTATAAATCATTTTAGATTTTTAGATATTTTTTTTTTTTTGACTAATTGATTGATTTATTGATTTGCCCAATCTTGGAACTTGACTCCTGACTGTGTCTCCTCTTACAGATCATGTGACGTTGAACGGGCCAATCACATCCATTCCTCGTCAAGGCAAAGCCCACCTCCATCGACCCAGTCATTCTCAGTTCGTGAAATAATATCAAAATACAAGCTATCAGTTTCCAGTGCTAAAAGAAAAACACCTATCGTTACTGTGAGATGTGTGTTGCATTGAATTCATAATTGTGTTTCTGTGCAATCGTGTCTTTGAGTGCCATTAGTGTGTGTGTATGAGTGTACCTCCCTCCTTGCTTGTCTATTTATGTAAAGCTGGTTTCTTCAGCTAATGTCACCCTCCTCTATCTCTGACACACACAAACACACACACACAGACACACACTGACTCTAAAGAGGGGATGATGAGGCGAGCAGGTAGTTTGCAACACACTCACCTAGCCAGATAACGCTTCAGTAAGGACGTTAGTAATGCGCTCAGATCCCTTCTTTCATTTGGCAACCGGAGGGATGAGAGAAGAGAAGGATTAGGGAGGTTTAATCACACTGTGCTTTCCCCGGGTGGAGGGTGGAAAGGAGGGAGGGAACGAGCGAGGGAGGGAAAGAAGGAGAGAGAGAGAGAGAGAGGCATTTGAGATATCTTTATTATTTTGGAACTTTTGTGAGTGTAATGTTTACTGTTAATTTTTATTGTTTATTTCATTTTTGTTTATTATCTATTTCACTTGTTTTGGCAATGTGAACATATGTTTCCCATGTCAATAAAAACCCTTAAATTGAGAGAGAGAGAGAGAGACAGAGGGAGAGAACGAGAGAGGTCCAGTCGCCAGGACCACAAATATAAATTCCATCTAGACACCGTTGCCCTAGAGCACACAAAGAACAATACCTACCTCGGCCTAAACATCAGCGCCACAGGTAACTTCCACAAAGCTGTGAATGAGCTGAGACACAAAGCAAGAAGGGCATTCTATGCCATCAAAAGGAACATAAAATTCAACATACCAATTAGGATCTGGCTAAAAATACTTGAATCAGTTGTAGAATCCATTGCCCTTCATGGTTGTGAGGTCTGGGATCCGCTCACCAACCAATAATTCACTAAATGGGACTAACAGCAATTTGAGACTCTGAATGCAGAATTCTGCAAAAATATCCTCCGTGTACAACGTAAATCATCAAATAATGCATGTAGAGCAGAATTAGGCCGATACCCGCTAATTATCAAAATCCAGAAAAGAGACGTTAAATTCTACAACCACCTAAAAGGAAGTGATTCCCAAACCTTCCATAACAAAGCCATCACCTACAGAGAGATTAACCTGGAGAAGAGTCCCCTAAGTAAGCCGGTCCTGGAGCTCTGTTCACAAATACAAACACACCCCACAGAGCCTCAGGACAGCAACACAATTAGACCCAACCAAATTATGAGAAAAAAATATTTATAATTACTTGACACATTGGAAAGAATTAACAAAAAACAGAGCAAACTAGAATACTACTTGGCCCTAAACAGAGAGTACACAGTGGCAGAATACCTGACCACTGTGCTGACCCAAAATTAAGGAAAGCTTTGACTATGTACAGACTAAGTGAGCATAGCCTTGCTATTGAGAAAGGACGCCGTAGGCAGACCTGGCTCTCAAGAGAAGACAGTATGAGACCCAGATGCAGACACGGGAGGCACGGGAGATGAAGGATTGTTTGTCTAGAAATTAAGATAGGGAGAGCTAACTAAATGTCTTAACCCTCCACATCTCTCAAGACAACTGGAGCTCTGGGACAGCCTCTCTTAAATAGCACAGGTGAAACACCTTCCCACTAATGAGATGGACAAGCCAGCACAGGTGTAACACATACTGACAAATAAGGTGACACCAAAAGTCCAGCCTCAAACCATAAATGACCAAAGCATGTAACCCATCTATACATAATACCCCATAATGACAAAGTGAAAACATGTTTTTAAAAGTATTCACACCCCTGAGTCATGACTTTGTAGAAGCACCTTGGTGGCGAGTCATCTATCAGCTTTTTACATCTGGATTTGGGGATTTTCCCAAATTCTTCCTTGCAGATTGTCTCAAGCATTTTAAGTTAGATGGGGAGTGGCAGTGAACAGCAATCTTCAAGTCTTTCCACAGATTATTTTCAATGGGATTCAAATCTGGGCTTTGACTGGGCCACTCAAGGATTTTCACATTCTTCTTCTTCTGAAGCCATACCAGCGTTGTTTTGGCTGTATGCTTGGGACCATTGTCCTGTTGGAATGTACATCTTCACACCCCAGTCTAAGGTCGTTTGCACTCTGCAGCAGGTTCTCAAGAATGTGCATGTATTTGGCTCCATTTATTGTTCCCTCTCTACTTACCAGTCTCCCAGCCCTTGCTGCTGGAAAGGATACCCGTAGCATGATGCTGCCACCTCCATGCTTCACGCTTGGGATAGTGTTAGATGGGTGACGAGCTGTGCATGTTTTTCTCCAGACATAGCGCTTTGCATTCAGACCAAAGAGTAAAACGTTTGTCTCATCAGACCACATAATCTTTAGCCTTATGATCTGAGTCTTTCAGTTGCCTTTTTTTTCCAACTCCAGGTGTGCTGTCATGCCTTTTTCTTAGGAGTGGCTTCTGTCTGGTCACTCTCCCATAAAGCCACGGATTGGTTTAGTGCTGTAGTGCTAAACCGGAGACACCTGAAACCCCACCTCTTTAAGGAATACCTGGGATAGGATAAAGTAATCCTTCTAACCCCCCCCCCCCCAAAAAAAGATATAGATGTACTATTGTAAAGTGATTGTTCCACTGGATATCATAAGGTGAATGCACCAATTTGTAAGTCGTTCTGGATAAGAGCGTCTGCTAAATGACGTAAATGTAAAGTAAATGTGACTGTTGTCCTTCTGGCTGGTTCTCCCATCTCAGCCAAGGAACTCTGTAGTCCTGTCAGAGTGGTCATTGGGTTCTTGGTCACCTCCCTGACCAAGGTCCTTCTTTCCCGGTTGTTCAGTTTGGTCGGACAAACATCTTTAGGTAGTCTGGGTAATTCCATATGTTTTTTCCATTTCCCAATGATGGAGTCCACTGTGATCTTGGAAACGTTCACCCCGTTCCCCAGATATATGCCTCATCACAATTCCATCTCAGAGATCAACGGACAGTTCCTTGGACTTCATGGTACAGTGGGACCTTATATAGACAGGTGTTTTTCTTTTTAAATCATGTCCAAACAATTGAATTGGCCGCAGGTGGACTCCAATCAAGTTGAAGTGACATCTCAAGGATGATCAAAGGAGATTGGATGCACCTGAGCTCAAGTTGGACTGTCATCGCAAAGGGGAGTGATAACTTGAGATAAATTAGATATATCTGTATTTCATTTTCAATACATTTGCAAAAATCTCTAAAAACATATTTACAATTTCTCATTATGGGATATTGTGTGCAGATGGATGAAAAGAAAATATATTTAATCAATTTAAAATTCAGGCTGTAACACAACAAAATGTGTCATGTGTCATTTCCCTGAAGTCCCAGTTAGTCGGTGTACAGGACTCTACAGTGTACAGGGCTCTACAGTGCATTCTGTCAGTGTTCAGGACTTTACAGTGCATTCTGTCAGTGTACAGGGCTCTACAGTGTACAGGGCTCTACAGTGCAGTCTGTCAGTATACAGGGCTCTACAGTGTACAGGGCTCTACAGTGTACAGGGCTCTACAGTGTTCAGGGCTCTACAGTGTACAGGGCTCTACAGTGTACAGGGCTCTACAGTGTTCAGGGCTCTATAGTGTACAGGGCTCTACAGTGTACAGGGCTCTACAATGTACAGGGCTCTACAGTGTACAGGGCTCTACAGTGTACAGGGCTCTACAGTGTACAGGGCTCTACAGTTTACAGGGCTCTACAGTGCATTCTGAATTTGAAAACAAACCCAATTTTGATAAATTCCCATATCTACTGGGTGAAATACCACAGTGTTCCATCACAGCAGCAAGATGTGTGACCTGCTGCCACAAGAAAAGGTCAACCAGTGAAGAACAAACACCATTTTAAATACAACCTATATTTATGTTTATTTATTTTCCCTTTTGTACTTTAACCATTTGCACATCATTACAACACTGCATATAGACATAATATGACATTTGAAATGTCTTTATTCTTTCAGGAACTTTTCTAAGTGTAATGTTTATTGCAATGCTAACAGATGTGAGAGAGAGAGAGAGAGAGAGAGAGAGCAAGCTTAGGACTTGGGGGATGGAAATGGGAAGAAAGAGTGAGAGTAGAGAGAGGAGAAAGAGGATGAAGAGAGGGACTAGTAAAGCAGTGACAGTCAATGTATTTAGCAGTACAACACGGCTAAGGGTTGTTATTAGGCACAAAGTAACACTTTTTGCCAAAAAGAACCTGGAAGCAGCTGGATGATAATCAAGACTCTTGGAAGAATGTGGACATATGAGTCAAAGGTATAACTTTTTTGGATGACCTGGGTCCCATTATGTCTGGTGAAAACCACACACTGTATTCCACAATAAGAACCTCATACAAAAAGGTCAGGCATTTGTGGTGGTAGTGTGATGGTTTGGGAATGCTTGCCTTAATTGAAGGAACTCTCTCTCTCTCTCTCTCTCTCCATCTCTTTCCCACTCCATCTTTCTGTCTCCATTCCTCAATCCATTTCTCCATCTCCGTATCCCTCCCTTCCTCTCTCCCTCCATCTCCTGAGAGAAGCATTAGCCTCCAGTCTAAGAAGAAAATATCAAACAATGTTGTTTGTCTGTTGTGGCATCCCCGCCCAGGGTCACACACACACACACACACACACACACACACACACACACACACACACACACACACACACACACACACACACACACAAATAAATATACAAAGGTAGATACAGAAACACTCACACTCTCACTCTCACACTGTACTGTATTGGGAACGTGATCTACTGTATTGGGAACGTGAGCTACTGTATTGGGAACATGAGGTACTGTATTGGGAACGTGAGGTACTGTATTGGGAACATTAGGTACTGTATTGGGAACATGAAGTACTAAATTGGGAACATGAGGTACTGTATTGGGAACATGAAGTACTGTATTGGGAACATTAGGTACTGTATAGGGAACGTGAGGTACTGTATTGGGAACATGAGGTACTGTATTGTGAACGTGAGGTACTGCATTTTCAGAAATCCATATAGCTTAATGGCTTTAATTACTTGGCCTAACTCAACTTAGATGTGTGCTTTGACTCGCTCTCTGATACACACACACACACACACACACACACACACACACACACACACTCATGCACACACACACACACACACACTCATGCACACACACACACACACACTCATGCACACAGACGCTTACATACACAAACACTCATGCACACACAAACACACACACACCCGCATGCACACACACACACACACAAACACTAATTCTCTCAAACACAAACACGTCTCAGAGTTGCTGCACTGAGGTCCTTTTCCCCCATGTTTTTTTAATGAGCTTCTCCTGTCCTGTTAGTTTAGTTGGCAGGCTATTCTTTTAAAGGGGCAATAAGGGATTCAAACAACAACAAAACACACACCCAAACACTTTTATATTTTGGGTTCTGATGGGGTAAGACTAGCCCAAGATGTAGTCTTAAGGCCGTTACTTCTTATAGTCCAAGGACCTTATATGATATTTTCAGAGGTAGCAGACAAAATGGCAAACAAAATAGCCAAATACTTTTTTTGTTCATGTCACATAAAAATAATTTAACAAGTACAAAAAAATACACGCCTACTGTACGCTGTTTTAACCTGATTCGTCACAGTTGTAGACAACAGTATTTTTCAGTTACAACATGTTTCTGATGGCCTTTTTCCGTTACACACAGGTGTTAGGAGACGCAGATAGCTAATTAGCACAGGTTTCAGAGCACGTTAGAAAGCTAATTAGCACAGGTTTCAGAGCACGTTAGATAGCTAATTAGCACAGGTTTCAGAGCATGTTAGATAGCTAATTAGCACAGGTTTCAGAGCATGTTAGATAGCTAATTAGCACAGGTTTCAGAGCACGATAGATAGCTAATTAGCGCAGGTTTCAGAGCACGTTAGCTAGCTAATTATCACAGGTTTCAGAGCACGTTAGATAGCTAATTATCACAGGTTTCAGAGCACGTTAGATAGCTAATTAGCACAGGTTTCACAGCACGTTAGAAAGCTAATTAGCACAGGTTTCAGAGCACGTTAGCTAGCTAATTATCACAGGTTTCAGAGCACGTTAGATAGCTAATTAGCACAGGTGGTCCCTCTGTCCTCCGTCTGTCTTCCATAAACATGCTGTAACATGGAGATATGGCCGTGTGGGAACATTAACCCTAACCCTAGAAAAGATACGTATAAATTTCACCTTTTTTTTATATTTTTAATGTATTTCTCTCTGATATGAAAGATGCGTTCCTTATGTTTCCAAAACCGTACCGCAAGCGACGCGTGTTAATTTTCAGACCGAGCGTCTGAGATCTTAACAAAACTCCCCCGTACAGAAGGTGCCTTCGTCCAATACTCTTGTGTAATGTAATGGAATGGAATGGAACAGAGAGTGATGATCAAGGGCCTATGGTAAGACAAGTTGAACCAAGCTCATGAGGCATTCATAAGTTGTATTCTTCAAGAATAAGTTAACTACAGAGCCTCCCGAAAGTTCACACCCCTTGACTTAATTCAAAATGGATTAAATATATTTAAGGCCACTTTTGACTGCAGGAAAGGGCTACGTCAAAACTGAAGCATTCACTGTATTCTTGGTAAGCAAGCATTTGGCCTTTTAGGTTGTCCTGCTGAAAGGTGAGATATTTCCCAGTGGAAAGCAGACTGAATCAGGATTTCCTCTGGGATTTTGCCTGTGCTTAGCTCCATTCCATTTCTTTTTTATCCTGAAAAACTCCCCAGTCCTTAAAAATGACAAGCATACCCATAACATGATGCAGAACAGTACTCAGTAATGTGTTGTGTTCTCTTTGTGTCGTCGCTGTGTGTGTAGGTGGCAGGGAAGTCAGGCGCAGGAGAAACCAACTTGGTATCACTGGAGTTGTTTTAATAATTAATAAACAACGAACTCCAAAACCAAATGTACATAAAATAACATGGGCAACAATACCCGTAGCTCACTACTACAAAATACACAACACAAATAACATACAAACAATCTCGGAGAAGGACATGAGGGGAAACAGAGGGTTACATACACAACAGGTAATGAACGGGATTGGAACCAGGTGTGTGTGAAAACAAGACAAAACCAATAGAAAATTTAAAATGGATCAGTGATGGCTAGAAGACCGGTGACGTCGACCGCCGAGCACCACTCGAACAAAGAGGGGCATCGACTTCGGAAGAAGTCGTGACACTTTGCCCCAAACATAACACTTTGTTTTCAGGACAAAAAGTTCATTGCTTTGCCACATTTTTTGTAGTTTTACTTTACTGCCTTGTTACAAACAGGAAGCACGTTTTGGAATATTTTTATTCTTTACAGGCTTCCTTTATTTCACTCTGTCATTTAGGTTAGTATTGTGGAGTAACTACAATGTTGTTGATCCATCCTCAATTTTCTCCTATCACAGCCATTAAACTCTGAAACTTTTTAAAATGTCACCATTGGCCTCGTGGTGAAATTCCTGAGCGGTTTCCTTGCTCTTTGGCAGCTGAGTTAGGAAGGACACCTGTATCTTTGAATTGACTGGGTATATTGCTACTCCATCCAAAGTGTAATTAATAACTTCACCACACTCAAAGGGATATTCAATGTCTGCTTTTTTATCCATCAGGCAAGATGGCGCCGACAGATAGTTCAGCTGTGCTTTGCAGTATTTCTTTTTTTTAATGTTTTTTTAATGTGTTATTTCTTACATGATTAGCCCAGGAAATGTTTTGTGTTATTACATACAGCTGGAAATAACTTTTGGATATCAGAGTGGCGGTAACTCACCAGCATTACGACCGGGATTATGACTTCCCCGAATTGGATCATTTGTTCCGCCCAGGGCTGATTCCAGAGGATGATCCAAAAACCTGCCGGCGGAGAAGAGGTATTCAGAGTGGACTTCTAGTCTGGCTGGGGAGGCGCGCACAACATCCAACGCTTCTGAGTATATCACACGCTAATGTTCAGTCTCTAGATAATAAAGTAGACGAGCTCAGGGCGAGGATCACCTTCCAGAGAGACATCAGGGAAACATGGCTCTCTCGGGATATACTGTCCCCATCCATACAGCCAGCTGGGTTCTCAGTACATCACACAGACAGGAATAAAGAACTCTCCGGGAAGAAGAAGGGTGGTGCATGTTTCATGATTAACTCCTCATGGTGTGATTGTGATAACATACAGAAACTCAAGTCCTTTGGTTCACCCGACCTAGAATACCTCACAATCAAATGCCGACCGTGTTACCTCCCAAGATAATTATTTTCGGTTATTGTCACAGCCGTGTATATTCTCCCTCAGGCCGATACCACGACGGCCCTCAAAAAACTTCACTGGACTTTATGCAAACTGGAAACCATATATCCGGAGGCTGCACTTATTGTAGCTGGAGATTTCAACAAAGTAAATTTAAGGAAAATGCTCCCGAAGTTCTACTAATGCTCGCTCTGAGAAAACATTATACCTGTTTATGCTACTCAGATTTTCTAAATGACTACAAGGCCCTACCCCGCCCTTTGTCTGGAAAATCTGATCACGACTCCATTTTGCTCCTCCCTTCCTATAAGCAGAAACTCAAACAGGAAGTACCCGTGCTAAGGACTATTCAATGCTGATCAGACCAATCTGAATCCACGCAGACTGGTTAGCCTCTAAGAGTAACATAGACAAATACACGGTGACTGAGTTTATCAGGAAGTGTATTGGAGATGTAGTGCCCACTGTGACTATTAAAACCTACCCTAACCAGAAACCGTGGATAGATGGCAGCATTCGCGCAAAACTGACAGCGCGAACCGCCGCATTTAACCATGGCAAGGTCACTGGGAATATGGACAAATACAAAAGTGTAGTTATTCCTTCTGTAAGGCAATCAAACAGGCAAAATGTGAGGATAGAGACAAAGTGGAGTCACAGTTCAACAGACATGAGAAATATGTAGCAGGGTCTACAGACAATCACTAACTACAAAGGGAAAACCAGCCATGCCGTGGACACCGACGTCTTCTTTCCAGAGAAGGTAAACACCTTCTTCGCCCGCTTTGTGGATAACACAGTGCCACCGACGCGGCACGCAACTGTGGGCTCTCCTTCTCCGTGGCCGACGTGAGTAAGACATTTACGGCATCCCTATCCGCGTCCTCAGAGCATGTGAAGACCAGCTGGCTGGAGTGTTTACAGACATATTCAATCTCTCCCTATCCCATTCTGCTTTCCCCACTTGCTTCAAGATGTTCACCATTGTTCCTTTTTTTTTATCCTGTACCCAAGAAGCAAAGGTAACTGAACTAAATGACTATCGCCCCATGGCACTCACTTCTGTCATCATGAAGTGCTTTGAGAGGCTAGTAAAGGATCATATCACCTCCACCTTACCTGATACCCTAGACACACTTCAATTTGATTAAAGCCCCAAAAGATCCGCAGACGACGCAATCGCCATTGCACTGCATACTGCCCTCTCACATCTTGACAAGACGAATACCTATGTAAGAATGCTGTTAATTTACTATAGCTCAGCATTCAACACCATAGTACCCTTCAAGCTCATCATTAAGCTGGAGGCCCTGGGTCTCAACCCCGCCCTGTGCAACTGGGTCCTGGACTTTCTGACGGGCCGCCCCAGGTGGTGAAGGTAGGAAACAACACCTCCACTTCACTGATCCTAAACACTGGGGCCCCACAAGGGTGTGTGCTCAGCCCCCTCCTGTACTCCCTGTTCACCCATGACTGTGTGGCCACGCACGCCTCCAACTCAATCATCAAGTTTGCAGACAACACAACAGTAGTAGGCTTGATTACCAACAATGATTAGACAGCCTACAGAGAGGAGGTGAGGGCCCTGGGAGTGTGGTGTCAGGAAAATAACCTCTCACTCAATGTCGAAAAACAAAAGAGCTGATAGTGGACTTCAGGAAACAGCAGAGGGAGCATACCCCGACGGGACTGCAGTGGAGCAGTTGGAAAGCTTCAAGTTCCTTGGCTGACGATCTGAAATGGTCCACTCACACAGACAGTGTGGTGAAGAAGGCTTGGCACCTAAAACCTTCACAAACTTTTCCAGATGTACAATTGAGAGCATCCTGTCAGGTACGGCAACTGCACCGCCCAACGCATCATCGGGGGCAAACTACCTGCCCTCCTGGACACCTACAGCACCCGATGTCACAGGAAGGCCAAAAAGATCATCAAGGACATCAACCACCCGCGCCACTGTCTGTTCACTCCGCTATCATCCAGAAGGCGAGGTCAGTACAGGGGCATCAAAGCTGTGACCGAGAGACTGAAAAACATCCATCTTAAGGCCATCAGACTTTTAAATAGCCATCACTTGGCGACTTCCACCCGGTTATGTAACCCTGCACCTTAGAGGCTGCTGCCCCATATACAGACTTGAACACTAGTCATATTTTTGCTTTACTCATCTCATATGTATTCTATTCGACTGTATTTTAGTCAATGCCACTCTGACATTACTTATCCTAATATTTATATATTTCTTAATTCCATTCTTTTACTTTTAGATGTGTGTGTATTGTTGTGAATTGTTAGATACTATTGCACTGTTGGAGCTAGAAACACAAGCATTTCAATAACATCTGCTAAATATGTGTATGTGACAAATACAATTTGATTTGATTTGAATAGGTGCCCTTTTTTCTGCGAGGCATTGGAAAACTTCCATTTTCCGTCTTTGTGGTTTAATCTCAGTTTGAAATTCACTGCTCGACTGAGGAACCTTACAGATAATTGTGTGTGTGTGTGGGATACAGAGACGAGGACGTCACAAACCTCTTAAAATCATGTTAAACAGCAGCAGTGGTGTGACAGGTAAAATCACAGAAGAAACCAAGTAGAAAAGCCATATTACAACCTATGTTGTTTGCTCTATCACCCATTCGTTCATACACCACCGTGATATACAATAAGGCCTGTGACAACAAAAAGACAACAGTCACACAGTGGCGGAATAAATTAAACTGCACTTACGTTTGTTTCATCACAAAACCGGAGAGCAACATCTGTCCGGGTGAAGTCCACAAAGCAAATATTGTATGTAACAAACAGTTATGTGACCTGCAGCAGGGTCAAGCAAGTTAATGCTTTCAACAGTTTACTAAACAACTACTGAATTACCACGTAGTTACACTCTCAGAAAAAAAATTGGTGATCTAGAAAGGGTTCTACAAAAGGGTTCTACATGGAACCCAAAAGGGTTCTACCTGGAACCCAAAAGGGTTCTACATGGAATCCAAAAGGGTTCTACCTGGAACCCAAAAGGGTTCTACATGGAACCCAAAAGGGTTCTACCTGGAACCCAAAAGGGTTCTACATGGAATCCAAAAGGGTTCTACCTGGAACCCAAAAGGGTTCTACATGGAACCCAAAAGGGTTCTACCTGGAACCCAAAAGGGTTCTACATGGAATCCAAAAGGGTTCTACCTGGAACCCAAAAGGGTTCTACATGGAACCCAAAAGGGTTCTACCTGGAACCCAAAAGGGTTCTCCTATGGGGACAGCCGAATAACCCTTTTTTTTATAAGAGTGTGCCAGCTATATATGTTTAGTTTAAAAAACAGAAAACAAACTTAAAGATACAAAAAACAATTCTGGTTCAAACAACGTTGCTATATATCATGTTGCTGTCCATTGTCCTGATTTCTGTCTGTGTCTGCGTGTGTGTCTGCGTGTGTGTCTGCATGTGTGTGTGTGTGTGCGTGTGCGTGTGCGTGTGCGTGTGTGTGTGTGTGTGTGTGTGTGTGTGTGTGTGTGTGTGTGTGTGTGTGTGTGTGTGTGTGTGTGTGTACGTGCACATGTGCTTGGGTGCTCACGCAAGTAAAAAAAAAAAAAAGGACTCGCCCTACCTGTAGATTAGTTGAACGTCAATTCATTCCTCCTCTCTAGCATGTTAGCAAAACCGTATATGGCTCTGTCATACAGTACACGTGTAGTGTTTGTTTGCATAGGCTACCTAGCTAAAATGCTTGCTAGCCTAACTTCCTCTCATGGGCAACAATCAACCAGCTAAGTTAGCTAGCTAGTAAACGTGAGCCTACTAGGCAACATCCAGGCTACATATTGAACTTATGTCGTCTCAGGCCAGCGGCACAACTTATGAATGTATGATCAGAATCAGAATCATTAGCCTTCACAGGGAGTCAAAACCATCATTAGCCTTCACAGGGAGTCAAAACCATCATTAGCCTTCACAGGGAGTCAAAACCATCATTAGCCTTCACAGGGAGTCAAAACCATCCATGGCTTAGGACGATTTAACAAGCTAGTTACGGACATCAACACCAGCTAGTTACTGACATCAACACCAGCTAGTTACTGACATCAGCACCAGCTAGTTACTGACATCAGCACCAGCTAGTTACTGACATCAGCACCAGCTAGTTACTGACATCAGCACCAGCTAGTTACGGACATCAACACCAGCTAGTTATTGACATCAACACCAGCTAGTTACTGACATCAGCACCAGCTAGTTACTGACATCAACACCAGCTAGTTACTGACATCAACACCAGCTAGTTACTGACATCATCACCAGCTAGTTACTGACATCAACACCAGCTAGTTACTGACATCAACACCAGCTAGTTACTGACATCAACACCAGCTAGTTACTGACATCAACACCAGCTAGTTACTGACATCAACACCAGCTAGTTACTGACATCATCACCTGCTAGTTACAAGCTAGTTACTGACATCGTTACCAGCTAGTTACTGACACCAACACCAGCTAGTTACTGACATCAACACCAGCTAGTTACTGACATCAGCACCAGCTAGTTACTGACATCAGCACCAGCTAGTTACTGACATCAACACCAGCTAGTTACTGACATCAACACCAGCTAGTTACTGACATCAACACCAGCTAGTTACTGACATCAACACCAGCTAGTTACTGACATCATCACCAGCTAGTTACAAGCTAGTTACTGACATCGTTACCAGCTAGTTACTGACACCAACACCAGCTAGTTACTGACATCAACACCAGCTAGTTACCAGCTAGTTACTGACATCAACACCAGCTAGTTACTGACATCAGCACCAGCTAGTTACTGACATCAGCACCAGCTAGTTACTGACATCAACACCAGCTAGTTACTGACATCCACACCAGCTAGTTACTGACATCAACACCAGCTAGTTACTGACATCAGCACCAGCTAGTTACTGACATCAACACCAGCTAGTTACCAGCTAGTTACTGACACCAACACCAGCTAGTTACTGACACCAACACCAGCTAGTTACTGACACCAACTAGTTACTGACACCAACACCAGCTAGTTACAAGCTAGTTACTGGCATCAACACCAGCTAGTTACTGACATCAACACCAGCTAGTTACTGACACCAACTAGTTACTGACACCAACACCAGCTAGTTACCAGCTAGTTACTGACATCAACACCAGCTAGTTACTGACATCAACACCAGCTAGTTACCAGCTAGTTACTGACATCAACACCAGCTAGTTACCAGCTAGTTACTGACATCAACACCAGCTACAAGCGAGTTACTGACATCAACACCAGCTAGTTACCAGCTAGTTATTGACATCAACATTAGTTAGTTACCAGCTAGTTACTGCAGGACATCACCACTAGAAACATTTGTGGTGGTGGTGGGGGGGGGGGTGTATGGACTCTACAAGGTGTTGAAAGTGTTCTATAGGGATACTGGCCAATGTGGACTCCAAATGCTTCCCCACAGTTGTGTCAGGTTGGCTGGATGTCCTTTGGGTGGTGGATCATTCTTGATAAACACAGGAAACTATTGAGTGTGAAAAACCCAGCAGCATTGCATTTCTTGACACTCAAACTGGTGCACCTGGCACCTACTACCATACCCTGTTAAAAGGCACTTAAATATTTTAGTTACTGACACCAACACCAGCTAGTTACTGACATCAGCACCAGCTAGTTACTGACATCAGCACCAGCTAGTTACTGACATCAACACCAGCTAGTTACTGACATCAACACCAGCTAGTTACTGACATCAACACCAGCTAGTTACTGACATCAACACCAGCTAGTTACTGACATCATCACCAGCTAGTTACAAGCTAGTTACTGACATCGTTACCAGCTAGTTACTGACACCAACACCAGCTAGTTACTGACATCAACACCAGCTAGTTACCAGCTAGTTACTGACATCCACACCAGCTAGTTACTGACATCAGCACCAGCTAGTTACTGACATCAGCACCAGCTAGTTACTGACATCAACACCAGCTAGTTACTGACATCAACACCAGCTAGTTACTGACATCAACACCAGCTAGTTACTGACATCAGCACCAGCTAGTTACTGACATCAACACCAGCTAGTTACCAGCTAGTTACTGACACCAACACCAGCTAGTTACTGACACCAACACCAGCTAGTTACTGACACCAACTAGTTACTGACACCAACACCAGCTAGTTACAAGCTAGTTACTGGCATCAACACCAGCTAGTTACTGACATCAACACCAGCTAGTTACTGACACCAACTAGTTACTGACACCAACACCAGCTAGTTACCAGCTAGTTACTGACATCAACACCAGCTAGTTACTGACATCAACACCAGCTAGTTACCAGCTAGTTACTGACATCAACACCAGCTAGTTACCAGCTAGTTCCTGACATCAACACCAGCTAGTTACAAGCTAGTTACTGACATCAACACCAGCTACAAGCGAGTTACTGACATCAACACCAGCTAGTTACCAGCTAGTTATTGACATCAACATTAGTTAGTTACCAGCTAGTTACTGCAGGACATCACCACTAGAAACATTTGTGGTGGTGGTGGGGGGGGGGGGGGGGGGGTGTATGGACTCTACAAGGTGTTGAAAGTGTTCTATAGGGATACTGGCCAATGTGGACTCCAAATGCTTCCCCACAGTTGTGTCAGGTTGGCTGGATGTCCTTTGGGTGGTGGATCATTCTTGATAAACACAGGAAACTATTGAGTGTGAAAAACCCAGCAGCATTGCATTTCTTGACACTCAAACTGGTGCACCTGGCACCTACTACCATACCCTGTTAAAAGGCACTTAAATATTTTAGTTACTGACACCAACACCAGCTAGTTACTGACATCAACACCAGCTAGTTACCAGCTAGTTACTGACATCAACACCAGCTAGTTACTGACATCAGCACCAGCTAGATACTGACATCAGCACCAGCTAGTTACTGACATCAACACCAGCTAGTTACTGACATCAACACCAGCTAGTTACTGACATCAACACCAGCTAGTTACTGACATCAACACCAGCTAGTTACTGACATCATCACCAGCTAGTTACAAGCTAGTTACTGACATCGTTACCAGCTAGTTACTGACACCAACACCAGCTAGTTACTGACATCAACACCAGCTAGTTACCAGCTAGTTACTGACATCAACACCAGCTAGTTACTGACATCAGCACCAGCTAGTTACTGACATCAGCACCAGCTAGTTACTGACATCAACACCAGCTAGTTACTGACATCAACACCAGCTAGTTACTGACATCAACACCAGCTAGTTACTGACATCAGCACCAGCTAGTTACTGACATCAACACCAGCTAGTTACCAGCTAGTTACTGACACCAACACCAGCTAGTTACTGACACCAACACCAGCTAGTTACTGACACCAACTAGTTACTGACACCAACACCAGCTAGTTACAAGCTAGTTACTGGCATCAACACCAGCTAGTTACTGACATCAACACCAGCTAGTTACTGACACCAACTAGTTACTGACACCAACACCAGCTAGTTACCAGCTAGTTACTGACATCAACACCAGCTAGTTACCAGCTAGTTACTGACATCAACACCAGCTAGTTACCAGCTAGTTACTGACATCAACACCAGCTAGTTACAAGCTAGTTACTGACATCAACACCAGCTACAAGCGAGTTACTGACATCAACACCAGCTAGTTACCAGCTAGTTATTGACATCAACATTAGTTAGTTACTAGCTAGTTACTGCAGGACATCACCACTAGAAACATTTGTGGTGGTGGTGGGGGGGGGGGTGTATGGACTCTACAAGGTGTTGAAAGTGTTCTATAGGGATACTGGCCAATGTGGACTCCAAATGCTTCCCCACAGTTGTGTCAGGTTGGCTGGATGTCCTTTGGGTGGTGGATCATTCTTGATAAACACAGGAAACTATTGAGTGTGAAAAACCCAGCAGCATTGCATTTCTTGACACTCAAACTGGTGCACCTGGCACCTACTACCATACCCTGTTAAAAGGCACTTAAATATTTTGTCTTGCCCGTTCACCCTCTGAATGGCACACAAACACAATCCTTCTCAATTGTCTCAAGTCTTAAAAATCCTGCTTTAACCCGTCTCCTCCCCTTCATCTACACTGATTGGAGTGGATTTAACAAGTGACATCAATAAGGGATCATAGCTTTCACCTGTCACATTCTGAATCTTCAAATTTCCTGTCATAAAGGAGCCAAGGTGCAGCGTGCCGGTAATTCGACATCTTTATTGAGGGAAACAGAAACCAAAAACAATAAACAGGTACGCAGCAAGAAACGTAACGCACTGTGCCGTACACACACAGAAATAACAATAACCCACAAACACAGGTGGGGAACAGGCTGCCTAAGTATGATTCCTAATCAGAGACAACGATAGACAGCTGCCTCTGATTAGGAAGCATACTCGGCCAAAAACAAAGAAATACAAAAACAACATAGACATACAACACATAGAATGCTCACCCCATGTAACACCCTGACCTAACTATCCACAAAAACCCATGAAAAAACACCCCTACTAAATAGGACCTTCAATTAGAGGCAACAAGGAACAGCTGCCTCCAATTGAAGGTCAACCTAATAAACTAAACATAGAAATAGATCAACTAGACACAGACATAGAAATTGACTAACATAGAACATTGCCAACAAACCCCGAAACACATTAAACAAACACCCCCTGCCACGTCCTGACCAAACTACAATAACAAATAACCTCTTTACTGGTCAGGACGTGACACACGAACACACATGCATCATGCCAGTGTGAAAACGTGCAGCAGGCATGCTGTCTGTTCATTGTGACGATGGAAGCCATGACGATGGAAGCCATGACAATGGAAGCCATGACGATGGAAGCCATAACGATCATGACAATAATTGTAACGTCACCGGAATCAACTCAAACTAATAACAAGAATCAGAACCCAGAATCAGACACAAGAATCAGACACCCAGAAGCAGACACCCAGAATATGACACCAGAATATGACACCAGAATCAGACACCAGAACATGACACCAGAACATGACACCAGAATATGACACCAGAATATGACACCAGAATCAGACACCAGAATATGACACCAGAACATGACACCAGAATATGACACCAGAATCAGACACCAGAATATGACACCAGAATCAGACACCAGAATATGACACCAGAATATGACACCCAGAATATGACACCCAGAATCAGACACTCAGAATATGACACCAGAATATGACACCAGAATATGACACCCAGAATATGACACCAGAATCAGACACCAGAATCAGACACCAGAACATGACACCAGAACATGACACCAGAATATGACACCAGAATATGACACCCAGAATATGACACCAGAATATGACACCAGAACATGACACCCAGAATATGACACCAGAATCAGACACCAGAATCAGACACCAGAACATGACACCAGAACATGACACCAGAATATGACACCAGAATATGACACCAGAATATGACACCAGAATCAGACACCAGAATATGACACCAGAACATGACACCAGAATATGACACCAGAATCAGACACCCAGAATATGACACCAGAATATGACACCAGAACATGACACCAGAACATGACACCAGAATCAGACACCAGAATCAGACACCAGAATATGACACCAGAATATGACACCAGAATATGACACCAGAACATGACACCAGAATATGACATCAGAATATGACACCATTTTCAGACACCAGAACATGACACCAGAATCAGACACCCAGAATCAGACACCAGAATATGACACCAGAACATGACACCAGAATATGACACCATAGAATATGACACCAGAACATGACACCAGAATATAACACCAGAATATGACACCAGAATATGACACCATAGAATATGACACCAGAACATGACACCAGAATATGACACCAGAATATGACACCCAGAATATGACACCAGAATATGACACCAGAATATGACACCCAGAATATGACACCAGAACATGACACCAGAATATGACACCAGAATATGACACCAGAATATGACACCAGAATCAGACACCAGAATATGACACCAGAATATGACACCAGAATCAGACACCCAGAATATGACACCAGAATATGACACCAGAATATGACACCAGAATCAGACACCAGAGACACAGACAGAAACATGAACATGACACTTGAAATATTCTAGTGTGTCACGTCCTGACCCTAGTAAGATGTAATTTTCTATAGTAGAGTAGGTCAGGGCGTGACAGGGTGTTTTTTGGGTTGTTCTATGTTTTCTATTTCTATGTTTTAGTTCTAGTTTTTCTATTTCTATTTTGGGATTGTTTGGGTTGATCTCTAATTGGAGGCAGCTGATCCTCGTTGCCTCTGATTAGAGATCATATTTAAGTAGGGTTTTTTTTTCCTGGGTTTTGTGGGTAGTTGTTTTCCGTTTTGTCTGTAGTACCTGATGGAACTGTTTGGTCGTTTTGTTGTTTTCTGTTTTAAGTGTATTCATTAAAGGAAATATGAGCACTTCACACGCCTTGGTCCCCTTTATACGACCCGCGTTACTTAGTGACACAATATAAGAGAAAAAAGATAGTAGAATAGATAATGAACTGGTCACATAAATCCCAAGGGGATGAGCTGTCCTGAAGACAGTGACTCAGCCAGCCTAGCAATATGTCCTGTAGGTAGAGTATATGGTCCTGTATGGCTTAGTTGGCAGAGCGTGGTGTTTGCAGAGACAGGATTGAGGGTTTGATTCCCAGAGCTTTAAATGAGACAGGGGATGAGACAGACAGACAGGGAGACAGGGGATGAGACAGACAGGGAGACAGGGGACGAGACAGACAGGGAAACAGGGGAGGAGACAGACAGGGAGACAGGGGATGAGGCAGACATTGGATGAGACAGACAGAGAGACAGGGGACGAGACAGACAGGGAGACAGGGGATGAGACAGACAGGGAGACAGGGGACGAGACTGACAGGGAGACAGGGGATGAGAGAGACATTGGATGAGACAGACAGGGAGACAGGGGACGAGACAGACAGGGAGACAGGGATGTGATAGGGAGAAAGGGGACAAGCAATAGAAGAGACTGAAATAGCAAACTGAAGACAGAGGACAGAGACAGAGTGGTACTGAAGACAAGAGGACAGAGACAGAGTGGTACTGAAGACAGAGGACAGAGACAGAGTGGTACTGAAGACAGAGGACAGAGACAGAGTGGTACTGAAAACAGAGGACAGAGACAGAGTGGTACTGAAGACAAGAGGACATAGATAGACTGGTACTGAAGACAGAGGACAGAGACAGAGTGGTACTGAAAACAGAGGACAGAGACAGAGTGGTACTGAAGACAGAGGACAGAGACAGAGTGGTACTGAAGACAAGAGGACAGAGACAGAGTGGTACTGAAGACAGAGGACAGAGACAGAGTGGTACTGAAGACAGAGGACATAGATAGACTGGTACTGAAGACAGAGAGAGAACAGAGTGGTACTCAGGTACTCAATAGAACAGATTACTTAGCAGTATGTAGGATTGAAACAGAAAGGACTGAAACAAAGAGGACAGAAACAGAGAGGACAGAAACAGAGAGGACAGAAACAGAGAGGACAGAAACAGAGAGGACGGAAACAGACAGGACTGAAACAAAGAGGACTGAAACAGAGAGGACTGAAACAAAGAGGACAGAAACAGAAAGGACGGAAACAAAGAGGACAGAAACAGAGAGGACGGAAACAGAGAGGACGGAAACAGAGAGGACAGAAACAGAGAAGACTGAAACAGAGAGGACTGAAACAGAGAGGACGGAAACAGAGAGGACGGAAACAGAGAGGACTGAAACAGAGAGGACTGAAACAGAGAGGACTGAAACGGAGAGGATGGAAACAGAGAGTGTAGACTGAATGCAGGTGCCTCAAGAGTGCAGGCTTCTGGATGAGCATTTTCCTGTTTGCTTGTGGCCTTATACAGCTCGTTGAGTGTGGTCTGAGTGCCAGCATCAGTTTATGATAGTAAATACACGGCTACGAAAAATATAGATGAGAACTCTCTTGGTAGATGGTGGGGTCTACAGCTTATCATGAGGTACTCTACCTCAGGCGAGCAAAACCTCGAGACTTCCTAAATATTAGATATTGCACACCAGCTGTTATTGGCAAATAGACACCCCCCTCTCGCTCTCTCTCTAATTATCTATCGCTCTCTCTCTAATTATCTATCTCTCTCGCTCTCTAATTATCTATCTCTCTCGCTCTCTCTTTCTTCCCCTCTCCCTCCCCCCCTCTCTTGCTCTCTCTCTAATTATCTATCTCTCTCTCTCTAATTATCTATCTCTCTCTCTCTAATTATCTATCTCTCTCTCTAATTATCTATCTCTCTCGCTCTAATTATCTATCTCTCTCTCTCTAATTATCTATCTCTCTCTCTCTAATTATCTATCTCTCACTCTCTAATTATCTATCTCTCTCGCTCTCTCTCTAATTATCTATCTCTCGCTCTCTAATTATCTATCTCTCTCTCTAATTATCTATCTCTCTCACTCTCTAATTATCTATCTATCTCTCTCACTCGCTCTTTCTTCCCCTTTCCCTCCCCCCTCTCTCTCTCTCTCGCTCTCTCTCTCCCCCCTCTCCCTTTCCCCTTCCTCTCTCTCTCTCTGTCCTTCTTCCCCTCTCTCTTCACCTCTCTCTCTCTCTCTCTCTCTCTCTCTCTCTCTCTCTCTCTCTCTCTCTCTCAGCACTAAACTCATTCTGTGAAACGGATTTGAAGTTTAATGAGTGAGAGCCAAGTCAAACACACAGACACACACACAGACACAGACAGACAGACAAGGGAATGTCAACAGCTACTCTAGACCCCAGAGTCACCACGTTAGTGCTGCTAATTTAAACCTCATTAGTTGAGCTAATTAATTCACTAACGAATCATTAGCTACTCTGTTAAAATAAAAACAAAATCTTCCCCTCCCTTTCTCTCTCTTCCCCTCACTGTTTTTCTAAGGTTTTGATCAGTAACCATGGTCAAATAGCCACAATCTCTCTCTTCCCCTCTCTCTCTTCCTCTCTCTCTTCCTCTCTCTGTTCTCTCTCTCTTCCCCTCTCTCTCTCTTCTCTCTCTCTGTTCTCTCTCTCTTCCCCTCTCTCTGTTCTCTCTCTCTTCCCCTCTCTCTGTTCTCTCCCTCTTCCCCTCTCTCTCTTCTCTCTCTCTATCTCTCTCTGTCTATTTCTATCTCTCCTTCTCTCTGTCAATTCAATTCAAATCAATTCAATTTGCTTTATTGGCTTGACATAACAACGTACATATGACCAAAGCTTATTGTGGATATTTACAATATGAAAATAATAAGAATCAAAATTGTCAATGGGACAACAGTAACAACAGTAGCAACAATAACCAAGGGTCAAAATAACCATACATTCAACAATAACAATAATCATACAGTAGAGGACATGTGCAGGTTGATTGGTCTGTCAGACACTGTCCCTCAACTTATGGCAGGCAGCAACGTAGTGTGTTGCCAACCCACAGCTCTCTGCGTCCTCCCCCAACAGGACGGGCAGCCTATCCTCATCAGAGAGGTCTTTGAAACCTTGAATAAGGGTTTCAAATTTGGGAAAATGACACTCTCTAATCTCTCTCAGGTTCTGCTGTTGTGCAGTGGTTGCACAGCATTTCCTCTACAGGGAGCCAAGTTTTCCTGTGTCTACCCTTCTCAATAGCAAGGCTGTGCTCACTGAGCCTGTACTTTGTCAAGGTTATTCTAAGGTTTTTATCAGTAACCATTGTAAAATATTTAGCCACGGTGTACTGTCGGTTTAGGGCCAGATAGCACTGCATTTTGCTTTGTGCTTGTGCACGTGTTTCCCAATAAGCAATGTAGTTTTGTTTTGACTGTGTTGTAATTTGGTTTATTCTGATTGATTGGATGTTCTGGTCCTGAGGCTTCAGTGTGTTAGTAGAACAGGTAGGTGAATCTCCCCAGAGTCCCACCGTAACCTACCATTGACAAAGTACAGACCCAGGCTTCTACAGAGCTGCAACAGATCCCTTCTGTTTCTGTTGACAGTCCTGTCACTGTTGTTTCTATGGGGGATGTGAAGACAGTTAGAAACAGTATTGCCTTCTTTCTCTCTCTTCCCCTCTCTCTCTTCCCCTCTCTCTTCCCCACTCTCTTCCCCTCTCTCTCTCTCTCTCTCTCTCTTCCTCTCTCTCTACCCCTCTCTCTCTTCTCTCTCTCTCCCCCTCTCTCTCTTCTCTCTCTCTCCCCCTCTCTCTTCCCCTCTCTCTTTTTCTCCTGCTCATTATGTTCCTAGTTCTGCAAACCTTTCTATCCACGTCATTTTCAAATTTGATGTTTTCCTCTCTGCTACTACTCCATCCATCCATCCATCTATCGATCTATCCATCTAGCCATCATCTACCCTCCATCCATCCATCCATCCTCCCTCCCTCCATCCATCCATCCTACATCCATCCATCCATCTTTTCATCTTTCCATCCATCCATCTGTCGTGTCTTTGGCTATGCCGGATTAAGTGATATGACATGCTAACTTATAAAATAATTTCTCTGTAATTAATATTACCTGATTAAGCTAATCATGTAAATGTAATTAACTAGAAAGTCGGGGCACCACGGAAGAACGTTTATAGAGCCGTTATCTTCCGAATAAACTCTTAAAATACTTAGTAATATTTTACATCGATAGCAGTCATTATTAACCCTTAACTTATTTTCAGTCTCATAATGAAAGTTGTAAATTCTTGGTTATCTTCACGAACCCTGGCTAACAAGTTGAATCAGCAATACAAAATTGGGTTTAATTATTTATTTACTAAATACCTAACTAATCACACAGAATTACAAATACACAGAATACCAATGATGTCATACAGAAAACGTCCCGGTGGACGGAACAGATATGACGGCTGGTTACACAAAGGAAAGGGGGTTGGGCTTGAATGAAAGAGCGGGAAGACTTAGGAACAAACAAACAGCAGCTATGCTATCGTAAATACATTATCTTATGCATTCTAAATTACCGCCCATTTGGAAAAGGAAAATGCAATAAATATTTACTCTGAGCTGCGCTTCGGTAGATTGGTCGTAGATGCTGGCCGGGTTGGCCAACAGATCTTCCTGTACTCGGAACAATGTCTCTGGTGGTAAATTGGATACGTGGTGGTATCTTCGTCCGTCTGTTAGACTGGATCCGTCGTCCGTCCTTTCCTAGCCCACGTCGACAGCGGCCGCTGCTAACTCAACGGCTAGGAAGTATCACCTCTGTAGTGAATAAGCTCAAAGTTCATACCAGTTCATACCATAGCTCACGCCAAGGTTGGCTTAGTTCTGTTCTTGACCTGTGTGTCCTTCTAACGTAGAGGCTGCAGACCTCACGTACTGGAACTACCTGGTTATCTTTTCGTCAAAGGCTTATATAGTGGAGAGGGGGAAAGGAGGTGTTTCATCGTTTATAACCCCTGTCTCTTCACAGGGGTGGGCCACTGATCAAGCAGGGCACTTTCCTTATAAAAACCCAAATCTCTCATTTGGAAGCTAAAATTACATTTAATCTCCTAACAAACAATTTCAATATCAAACATTTCAATTGCATAACAATTCCATGTTACTCTGATAACTAGAGGGTGTATACTTTCTCAGGTACAGTTTATGTCGTCCTGTCATCAGTCATAATGTCTCAGATAACAATGAACTGACCTCCATACTC
>NW_021822196.1:0-35368 GCF_901001165.1 Salmo trutta | reverse complement strand
CTTTTTGAAGATTTGTGTTCCACGATATAATATAACCAGTTGATATTACAATTTCAATAAATTAATCTTAAATGGCACTTGTTTTTTTGTTTTTTTTATTGACTGAATATCCGTAAAGTTGGACAACCTACTCATTCAAGGGTTTTTCTTTATTTTTACTATTTTCTACATTGTAGAATAATAGCGAAGACATCAAAACTGAAGCTGGTTGAGAGAATGCCAAGACTGTGCAAAGCTGTCATCAAGGCAAAGGGAGGCTACTTTGAAGAATCTAAATCTTAAATATATTTTGATTTATTTAACACTTTTTTTTTTTTGTTTACTACATGATTCCATATGTGTAATTTCATACTGTTGATGTCTTCACTATTATTCTACAATGTAGAAAATAGTCCAAATAAAGAAAAACCCTTGAATGAGTAGCTGTGTCCAAACTTTTGACTGGTACTGTATGAGGCAATTTAGCTATTAGGATTCCTTGTACTTTGCTCCGTTCATCTTTCCCTTGATCCTGACTAGTCTCCCAGTCCCTGCCACTGAAAACATCCCCACAGCATGATGCTGCCACCTCCACCATGCTTCACTATAGGGATGGTATTGGCCAGGTGATGAGCAGTACTTGGTTTCCCCCAGATGTGACACTTGGCATTCAGGCCAAAGAGTTTAATCTTGGTTTCATCAGACCAGAGAATCTTGTTTCTCATGGTTGGAGAGTCCTTTAGGTGCCTTTTGGCAAACTCCAAGTGGACTGTCATGTGCCTTTTACTGAGGAGTGGCTTCCGTCTGGCCACTCTACCATACAGGCCTGATTGGTGGAGTGCTGCAGAGATGGTTGTCCTTCTGGAAGGTTCTCCCATCTCTACAGACGAACTCTGGAGCTCTGTCAGAGTGACCATCGGGTTCTTGGTCACCTCCTTGACCAAGGCCCTTCTCCCCCAGTTTGGCCGGGCGGCAAGATCTAGGAGGAGTCTTGCTGGTTCCAAACTTCTTCAATTTATGAATGATGGAGGCCACTGTATTTTTGGGGACCTTCAATTCTGCAGAAATGTTTTGGTACCCTGCCCCAGATCTGTGCCTCGACACAATCCTGTCTCTGAGCTTTACGGACAATTCCTTCGACCTCATGGCTTGGTTTTTGCTCTGACATGTACTGTCAACTGTGGGACCTTATATAAACAGGTGTGTGCCTTCCCAAATCATGTCCAATGAATTGAATTTACCACAGGTGGACTCCAATCAAGTTGTAGAAACATCTCAAGGATGATCAATGGAAAAAGGATGCACCTGAGCTCAATTTCGAATCTCATAGCAAAAGGTCTGAATACTTATGTAAATAAAGGTATTTCTGTTTAAAAGATGTCATTCTAAAAACCTGTTTTTTGCTTTGTCATTATGGGGTATTGTGATGTCATTATGGGGTATTGTGATGTCATTATGGGGTATTGTGATGTCATTATGGGGTATTGTGTGTAAATTGATGAGGAACATTTTTTATTTAATCAATTTTTGAATAAGGCTGTAACTTAACAAAATGTGTAAAAAGTAAGGGTCTGAATACTTTCTGAATACACTGTGTGTGTGTGTGTGTGTGTGTGTGTGTGTGTGTGTCATATTTGCGTTATTATTTAATCCACAGTGTGAACAAGTCATTAATAGTAGCTGTGGAATACACCAGGGTAACACACACACACACACACACACGTAACACCAAAGCTAGGCTTACACATCCCCATTATATTACACAAACACTTGTTCTCAGCCTCTGTCTCAACCAGTAACCCCTACAGTCATTTAGCTTCAGAGATTGTTCAAATGTTATCATTTAAAGTTGTGCTGTAAAGAAAAACCTACACTGTTGAAGGTTTTATATTCCATTGTGTGAGTTTGAAATAGGCCTACGTATGTCAACAAATGCCTTCTCCTCCCTCCCATTACCTTGATGTAGTAAATGTGCTAGTTTTATTACTGTTCTCTTTGTAAACCTCTGTAATTCCTGCGTGGTTACGGGGTTAATTCCTGCGTGGTTACCGGGTTAATTCCTGCGTGGTTACCGGGTTAATTCCTGCGTGGTTACCGGGTTAATTCCTGCGTGGTTACCGGGTTAATTCCTGCGTGGTTACCGGGTTAATTCCTGCGTGGTTACCGGGTTAATTCCTGCGTGGTTACCGGGTTAATTCCTGCGTGGTTACCGGGTTAATTCCTGCGTGGTTACAGGGTTATAAAACAAAATAATACAAAATTACGTTTCCATTAAGTATCAAAAAGTACTCTCCCTGCTTGCTAGAGAATTGTGAACTGCCATGGTCTCAGCAGCACTCTGAGCCTGGTGAGTTCCAGCCCAGTGCAGGTAAGGGTAAGGGTAGACACAACAATCAATCAATCAGATGTATTTATTAAGCCCTTCTTACATCAGCTGATGTCACAAAGTGCTGTACAGAAACCCAGCCTAAAACCCCAAACAGCAAGCAATGCAGGTGTAGAAGCATGGTGGCTAGGAAAAACTCCATAGAAAGGCCAGAACCTAGGAAGAAACCTAGAGAGGAACCAGGCTCTGAGGGGTGGCCAGTCCTCTTCAGGCTGTACCACAACACATCTGCCACGCTGATCCTCAAAACGGGGGCCCCTCAGGGGTGCGTGCTTGGTCCCCTCCTGTACTCCGTGTTAGCTCCATGACGGCACGGCCAAGCACGACTCCAACACCATCATTAACCCCTGTGCGGCCTCGACATCCAGCAAAAAATCCTATCGCCATTAGCATAACAAAATGTAAAACTTTTTTTTTTTCAATTTTTTTTTCAAATTATATCGTTTTATAGATACACCTCTCCTGAATCGAACCACGTTGTCCGATTTGAAAAAGGCTTTACAGCAAAAGCAAAACATTAGATGAGAGTATATCTCATTAGAGGAGTATATCGTAAAAGTAGCCACATAGCCATTTTCCGACCAACCACATGCATCACAAATAAACCTAAAAACAGCTAAATGCAGCACTAACCTTTTACAAACTTCATCAGATGACACACCTAGGACATCATGTTACACAATGCATGCATTCTTTTGTTCGATAAAGTTCATATTTATATATAAAAACAGCATTTTACATCGGCACGTAACGTTGACTAACTATTTTCCCTCAAATGCATCCGGTGAAACAGTGCTACAATTTACTAAATTACTATTCGAAAACATTTTTAAAATGTAATATTGTAATTCTAAGATTTATAGATGAATATCTCTTGAACGCACCTGTAATGCCAGATTTAAAAATAACTTTACTGGGTAATCACACTTTGCGATAAAAGGGGATGCGATACTCAGAAAATTACCTAGTAAATATAGGTCTGCGCCATCTTGGAACAATCGCATATCGCATCTAGTCTTGTATACTATTGTCAATAATCCCTTACCTTTGGTTGTCTTCATCAGAAAGCACTTCCAGGAATCCCAGGTCCACAACAAATGTATTTTCGTTCGAAAAGTTCATCCTTTATGTTCCATTAGCTTGTTGTTGTTAGCGCGTTCTGAAGGCTGAACCAAAAGTTCCGACGTGCGCGGGGCTACTCTTTCAACAAAATGCATTTTTTTCTTATTTAGGTTCGTTCAAACATGTCAAACGTTGTATAACATAAATCTTAAGGGCGTTTCGAACGTTTCGAAAGGGGAGGGTAGCTAGGGACGCCGGCGTCATAATGGTGATGGCCCTCTCCGTGTGGACCACTTTCCACAGCGTGTCATTCTGTCAGTATTTCACAGTAGAAGGCTCAAACCACTTTGTAAAGACTGGGGACATCTAGTGGAAGCAATAGGAAGTGCTCAATGAACCATAGCTCACGGTGTGATTAATAGGCAACGTGATGAAGTTGAGTCCGCAATTCAGAATTCCACTTCCTGTTTCGAACTGTCTCGGGGTTTTGACTGCCATATGAGTTCTGTTATACTCACAGACACCATTCAAACATTTTTAGAAACTTTAGGGTGTTTTCTATCCACAAGTATTAATTATATGCATATCCAGCTTCTGAGTTTGAGTAGGAGGCCGTTTAAAATGGGCAAGAATATTTTTCAAAATCGCTGTAGCGCCCCCTATCCTAAGGGAACGCCAAGAGGTTAATTAAGTTTGCAGGCGAAACAACAGTGGTAGACCTGATCACCGACAATGATGAGACGGCGTATAGGGAGGAGGTCAGAGACCTTGCAGTGTGGTGCCAGGATAACAACCTCTCCCTCAACGTGATCAAGACAAAGGAGATGATCGTGGACACAGGAAAAAGGAGGGCAGAGCACGCGCCCATTCTCATCAAAGGAGCTGTAGTGGAGCAGGTTGAGAGCTTCAAATTCCTTTGTGTCCACATCAACAACAACTAGAATGGTCCAAACACACCAAGACAGTCGTGAAGAGGGACTCCCTCAGGAGACTGAACAGATTTGGCATGGCTCCTCAGAACCTCAAAAGGTTCTACAGCTGCACCGTCGAGAGCACCCTGACTGGTTGCATCACCGCCTACAATGGCAACTGCTCGCCCTCAGACCGCAAGGCACTACAGAGGGTCCTGCCATCCAGGACCTCTATACCAGGCGGTGTCAGTGGAAGGCCCTAAAAATTGCCAAAGACTCATTAAGAAGGAATTAAAGTCCACAAATTAACTTTTAAGAAGGTACACCTGTTAATTGAAATACATTCCAGGTGACTACCTCATGAAGCTGGTTGAGAGAATGCCAAGAGTGTGCAAAGCTGTCATCAAGGCAAAGGGTGGCTATTTGAAGAATCTCAAATATAAAATATATTTTGATTTGTTTAACACTTTTTTGGGTTACTACATGATTCCAAATGTGTTATTTCATCGTTTTGATGTCTTCACTATTGTTCTTCAATGTAGAAAATATTACAAATTTTAAAAAAAAACCTTGAATGAGCAGGTGTTCTGAAACTTTTGACCAGTGGTGTAGGTAGGGGTAAAGTGACTAGGCAACAAGTTAGATAATACATATTACCTCAATTACCTGGACTAACCTGCACCCCCGCACATTGTCTCTGTACCGGTACCCCCTGTATATAGTCTCCACATTGACTCTTACCGGTACCCCCTGTATATAGTCTCCACATTGACTCTGTACCGGTACCCCCTGTATATAGTCTCCACATTGACTCTGTACCGGTACCCCCTGTATATAGTCTCCACATTGACTCTGTACCGGTACCCCCTGTATATAGCCTCCACATGACTCTGTACTGGTGCCCCCTGTATATAGCCTCCACATTGACTCTGTACCGGTACCCCCTGTATATAGTCTCCACATTGACTCTGTACCGGTACCCCCTGTATATAGTCTCCACATTGACTCTGTACCGGTACCCCCTGTATATAGCCTCCACATTGACTCTGTACCGGTACCCCCTGTATATAGTCTCCACATTGACTCTGTACCGGTACCCCCTGTATATAGTCTCCACATTGACTCTGTACCGGTACCCCCTGTATATAGCCTCACATTGACTCTGTACCGGTGCCCCCCTGTATATAGCCTCCACATTGACTCTGTACCGGTACCCCCCTGTATATAGTCTCCACATTGACTCTGTACCGGTACCCCCCTGTATATAGCCTCCACATTGACTCTGTACCGGTACCCCCTGTATATAGCCTCCACATTGACTCTGTACCGGTGCCCCCTGTATATAGCCTCCACATTGACTCTGTACCAGTACCCCCTGTATATAGCCTCCACATTGACTCTGTACCGGTACCCCCTGTATATAGTCTCCACATTGACTCTGTACCGGTACCCCCTGTATATAGTCTCCACATTGACTCTGTACCGGTTCCCCTTGTATATAGTCTCCACATTGACTCTGTACCGGTACCCCCTGTATATAGCCTCCACATTGACTCTGTACCGGTACCCCCTGTATATAGCCTCCACATTGACTCTGTACCGTAACACCCTGTATATAGTCTCCACATTGACTCTGTACCGGTACCCCCTGTATATAGTCTCCACATTGACTCTGTACCGGTTCCCCTTGTATATAGTCTCCACATTGACTCTGTACCGGTACCCCCTGTATATAGCCTCCACATTGACTCTGTACCGGTACCCCCTGTATATAGCCTCCACATTGACTCTGTACCGTAACACCCTGTATATAGTCTCCACATTGACTCTGTACCGGTACCCCCTGTATATAGACTCCACATTGACTCTGTACCGGTTCCCCTTGTATATAGTCTCCACATTGACTCTGTACCGGCACCCCCTGTATATAGCCGCCACATTGACTCTGTACCGGTACCCCCTGTATATAGCCTCCACATTGACTCTGTACCGGTACCCCCTGTATATAGCCTCCACATTGACTCTGTACCGATACCCCCTGTATATAGCCTCCACATTGACTCTGTACCGATACCCCCTGTATATAGCCTCCACATTGACTCTGTACGGTACCCCCTGTATATAGCCTCCACATTGACTCTGTACCGGTACCCCCTGTATATAGCCTCCACATTGACTCTGTACTGGTACCCCCTGTATATAGCCTCCACATTGACTCTGTACCGGTACCCCCTGTATATAGTCTCCACATGACTCTGTACCGGTACCCCCTGTATATAGCCTCCACATTGACTCTGTACCGGTACCCCCTATATAGCTTCGTTATTGTTATTTTATTGTTGCTCTTTAATTATTCTTAGTTTTTCTATTACATTTTTTTTTCCCCATTTTAATTTATTTATTGTTTACTTCAGTTTATTTAGTTAATACTTTCTTAACACTTATTATTTTTTTGCATTTTTGCATTGTTGGTTAATTTAATTGCTTGTAATTAAGCATTTCACTGTCAGGTCTACACCTGTTGTATTTGGCGTATGTGACAAATAAATGGTGATTTGTTACACACACACACGCACACACACACTAGTTCTGAGCAGTATACCGTTTTTTTGACTATATACCAGTATTGATGCACCCGTTTAGGTTTTAACTTTACCTTCTATAACGGAATGTGGATGTTTGGTTTGTTAAATGTGATACGTAGTGTGTAACGTCCATTTTATAGTTTACTTCCACACAGACCTAGCCCCGCCCCCTGACAATCAAGGAGCGCATTAGTGTTCCTGGACCATGAGACAGTCTGCATGGTCAATGCAGCACATGGAGAGGCTTGTGATCAGTCTGCACGGTCACCGCAGCACATGGAGAGGCTTGTGATCAGTCTGCATGGTCACCGCAGCACATGGAGAGGCTTGTGATCAGTCTGCATGGTCACCGCAGCACATGGAGAGGCTTGTGATCAGTCTGCATGGTGAACGCAGCACATGGAGAGGCTTGTGATCAGTCTGCATGGTCAATGCAGCACATGGAGACACTTGCGATCAGTCTGCATGCTCAATGCAGCACATGGAGACACTTGTGATCAGTCTGCATGGTCAATGCAGCACATGGAGAGACTTGTGATCAGTCTGCATGGCCAATTGCAGCACATGGAGAGACTTGTGATCAGTCTGCATGGCCAATGCAGCACATGGAGAGGCTTGTGATCAGTCTGCATGGTCACCGCAGCACATGGAGAGACATGTGATCAGTCCTGCATGGTCAATGCAACACATGGAGACACTTGTGATCAGTCTGCATGGTCAATGCAACACATGGAGACACTTGTGATCAGTCTGCATGGCCAATGCAGCACATGGAGAGACTTGTGATCAGTCTGCATGGTCAATGCAGCACATGGAGAGACATGTGATCAGTCTGCATGGTCAATGCAACACATGGAGAGACTTGTGATCAGTCTGCATGGTCAATGCAACACATGGAGACACTTGTGCTCAGTCTGCATGGTCAATGCAGCACATGGAGAGACTTGTGATCAGTCTGCATGGTCAATGCAGCACATGGAGAGACTTGTGATCAGTCTTGTGATCAGTCTGCATGGTCAATGCAGCACACAGCTAGTTTGTATTTTCTTAGCAATTTGGTCCTAAATCTTGATAGCCACTAATACTAATGCAAATCGCTAATGCTCAGAGCAAACCTAATTATCTATACAGCCTGATTTAAAAAAAATAAAAATAAAAAGAGTGGGTAACATCTCACAGCAAGAACTGGCAAATCTGGTGACGTCCATGAAAAGTAGATACTGCAGTACGTAATGCAGCTGGTGGCCACACCAGATACTGACTGTTACTTTTGATTTTGACCCCCCCCCCCCCCGCCTTTGTTCAGGGACACAGTATTTCATTTCTGTTAGTCACATGTCTGTGGAACTCGTTCAGTTTATGTCTCAGTTGTTGAATATTGTTATGTTCATACAAATATTTACGCATCTTACGTTTGCTGAAAATAAACGCAGTTGACAGTGAGAGGACATTTCTTTTTTTTGCTGAGTTTGGTATGTACAGTACCAGTCAAGAGTTTGGACACACCTACTCGTTCAATGTTTTTTCTTGATTTTTACTATTTTCCATATAGGGGATTGGAAGTTGTCGACAATTACATTGATGGAAGCTACAGTGCCTTGCAAACGTATTCATCCCCCCTTGGCATTTTTCCTATTTTGTTGCAATACAACCTGTAATTTAAATAGATTTTTATTTGGATTTCATGTAATGGACAAACACAAAATCGTCCAATTTGGTGAAGTGAAATGAAAAAAAATTACTTGTTTTAAAAATTTTTTTTTTACATTTCAACAGAAAAGTGGTGCGTGCATATGTATTCACCCCCTTTGCTATGACGCCCTTAAATAAGATCTGGTGCAACCAATTACCTCCAGAAGTCACATAATTGGTTAAAATAAAGTCCACCTGTGTGCAATCTAAGTGTCACATGATCTCAGTATATATACACCTGTTCGGAAAGGCCCCAGAGTCTGCAACACCACTAAGCAAGGGGTACCACCAAGCAAGCGGCACCATGAAGACCAAGGAGCTCTCCAAACAGGTAGGGAAAGTTGTGGAGAAGTACAGATCAGGGTTGGGTTATAAAAAAATATCCGTAACTTTGAACATCCCACAGAGCACCATTAAATCCATTATTAAAAAATGGAAAGAATATGGCACCACAACAAACCTGCCAAGAGAGGGCCACCCACCAAAACTCACAGACCAGGCAAGGAGGGCATTAATCGGAGAGGCAACAAAGAGACCAAAGATAACCCTGAAGGAGCTGCGAAGCTCCACAGAGGAGATTGGAGTATCTGTCCATAGGTCCACTTTAAGCCGTACACTCCACAGAGCTGGGCTTTACGGAAGAGTGGCCAGAAAAAAGCCATTGCTTAAAGAAAAAAATAAGCAAACACGTTTGGTGTTCACCAAAAGGCATGTGGGAGACACCCCAAACATATGGAAGAAGGTACTCTGGTCAGATGAGACTAAAATTTAGCTTTTGGCCATCAAGGAAAATGCTATGTCTGGTGCAAACCCAACACCTCTAATCACCCCGAGAAAACCATCCCCACAGTGAAGCATGGTGGTGGCAGCATCATGCTGTGGGGATGTTTTCATTGGCAGGTTCTAGGAAACTGGTCAGAATTGATGGAATGACGGATGGCGTTAAATACAGGGAAATTCTTGAGGGAAATCTGTTTCAGTGTTCCAGAGATTTGAGACTGGGACGGAGGTTCACCTTCCAGTACAACAATGACCCTAAGCATACTGCTAAAGCAACACTCGAGTGGTTTAAGGGGAAACATTTAATGTCTTGGAATGGCCTAGTCAAAGCCCAGACCTCAATTCAATTGAGAATCTGTGGTATGATTTAAACACTTCTTTGCTGGAGCTGGAAGCTGGAGCAGTTTTGCCTTGAAGAATAGGCAAAAAATCCCAGTGGCTAAATTTGCCAGGCTTATGGAGACATATCCCAAGAGACTTGCAGCTGTAATTGCTGAAAAGGTGGCTCTACAAAGTATTGATTTTGGGGGGGTGAATAGTTATGCACACAAGTTTTCTTTTTTTGTCTTATTTCTTGTTTGTTTGACAATAAAAAATATGTTGCATCTTCGAAGTGGTAGGCATGTTGTGTAAATCAAATGATACAACCCCCCCAAAAATCTATTTTAATTCCAGGTTGTAAAGCAACAAAATAGGAACAATGCCATGGGGGGGGGGGTGAAAACTTTTGCAAGCCACTGTATGTCTTGATTGTATTAATACAATCTACAATATTTAAGCTGATCTAAAATAATATATAAAATGTATGTGTTGCCATCCTAGAGTGACGCACAACTCATAAAGCTATTTTGGAAATGTTATTATTAAAAAAAACATAAAACACGGTTCAATACCGTCAATTTATTGTTAAATACAATGATATGATTTTTTACCGTATCGCCCAGCCCTAACATACACACCCACCACAAGACGACAAAACAGTTATGAAATATTTAATAAGCGTCCCTCCCTCATATTGTTTGGGAGGTCAAATATATTTGAAAAGCCCCTAGCTGAGATGTAATATGGTTTAGAGGTGTGGGCTGAGGTACTGGGAGTAGGGAGGGAGGGAGGAGGGATGGGGAAGTGTAGAAGAGAGAGACAGAGAGTGGTGGGTGTGTGTGTGTATATATAAGGGGGAGGGAGAGGTTTTGAAAGGCCCAGAGAGAGGGAGGGAGGCGTTCTGTGTTCTCCTCCCAAACATCTAGTGTGGGTCTGTGCTGCTCTGTAACAGATGGCTCAGCCTGCATGGAGCGTTCCAATGGTACAGGACAGCAGCATGTTAAAACCCTCTACTGTCATCTCTCTGGAGGGCTCCAATGGTACAGGACAGCATGTTAGAACCCTCTACTGTCATCTCTCTGGAGGGCTCCAATGGTACAGGACAGCAGCATGTTAGAACCCTCTACTGTAATCTCTCCGGAGGGCTCCAATGGTACAGGACAGCAGCATGTTAAAACCCTCTACTGTCATCTCTCTGGAGGGCTCCAATGGTACAGGACAGCAGCATGTTAGAACCCTCTACTGTATTCTCTCTGGAGCGCTCCAATGGTACAGGACAGCAGCATGTTAGAACCCTCTACTGTCATCTCTCTGGAGGGCTCCAATGGTACAGGACAGCATGTTAGAACCCTCTACTGTCATCTCTCTGGAGGGCTCCAATGGTACAGGACAGCATGTTAGAACCCTCTACTGTCATCTCTCTGGAGCGCTCCAATGGTACAGGACAGCAGCATGTTAGAACCCTCTACTGGAATCTCTCTGGAGGGCTCCAATGGTACAGGACAGCAGCATGTTAGAACCCTCTACTGTCATCTCTCTGGAGCGCTCCAATGGTACAGGACAGCATGTTAGAACCCTCTACTGTCATCTCTCTGGAGCGCTCCAATGGTACAGGACAGCATGTTAGAACCCTCTACTGTAATCTCTCTGGAGCGCTCCAATGGTACAGGACAGCAGCATGTTAGAACCCTCTACTGGAATCTCTCTGGAGGGCTCCAATGGTACAGGACAGCAGCATGTTAGAACCCTCTACTGTAATCTCTCCGGAGGGCTCCAATGGTACAGGACAGCAGCATGTTAGAACCCTCTACTGTCATCTCTCTGGAGGGCTCCAATGGTACAGGACAGCAGCATGTTAGAACCCTCTACTGTAATCTCTCTGGAGCGCTCCAATGGTACAGGACAGCAGCATGTTAGAACCCTCTACTGTATTCTCTCTGGAGGGCTCCAATGGTACAGGACAGCAGCATGTTAGAACCCTCTACTGTCATCTCTCTGGAGGGCTCCAATGGTACAGCATGTTAGAACCCTCTACTGTCATCTCTCTGGAGGGCTCCAATGGTACAGGACAGCAGCATGTTAGAACCCTCTACTGTAATCTCTCTGGAGGGCTCCAATGGTACAGGACAGCAGCATGTTAGAACCCTCTACTGTCATCTCTCTGGAGGGCTCCAATGGTACAGCATGTTAGAACCCTCTACTGTCATCTCTCTGGAGGGCTCCAATGGTACAGGACAGCAGCATGTTAGAACCCTCTACTGTATTCTCTCTGGAGGGCTCCAATGGTACAGGACAGCAGCATGTTAGAACCCTCTACTGTCATCTCTCTGGAGGGCTCCAATGGTACAGCATGTTAGAACCCTCTACTGTCATCTCTCTGGAGGGCTCCAATGGTACAGGACAGCAGCATGTTAGAACCCTCTACTGTAATCTCTCTGGAGGGGCTCCAATGGTACAGGACAGCAGCATGTTAGAACCCTCTACTGTATTCTCTCTGGAGCGCTCCAATGGTACAGGACAGCAGCATGTTAGAACCCTCTACTGTCATCTCTCTGGAGCGCTCCAATGGTACAGGACAGCATGTTAGAACCCTCTACTGTCATCTCTCTGGATCGCTCCAATGGTACAGGACAGCATGTTAGAACCCTCTACTGTAATCTCTCTGGAGGGCTCCAATGGTACAGGACAGCATGTTAGAACCCTCTACTATAATCTCTCTGGAGGGCTCCAATGGTACAGGACAGCAGCATGTTAGAACCCTTTACTGTAATCTCTCTGGAGGGCTCCAATGGTACAGGACAGCAGCATGTTAGAACCCTCTACTGTAATCTCTCTGGAGGGCTCCAATGGTACAGGACAGCAGCATGTTAGAACCCTCTACTGTCATCTCTCTGGAGGGCTCCATGGTACAGGACAGCATGTTAGAACCCTCTACTGTCATCTCTCTGGAGGGCTCCAATGGTACAGGACAGCATGTTAGAACCCTCTACTGTCATCTCTCTGGAGCGCTCCAATGGTACAGGACAGCAGCATGTTAGAACCCTCTACTGGAATCTCTCTGGAGGGCTCCAATGGTACAGGACAGCAGCATGTTAGAACCCTCTACTGTCATCTCTCTGGAGCGCTCCAATGGTACAGGACAGCATGTTAGAACCCTCTACTGTCATCTCTCTGGAGCGCTCCAATGGTACAGGACAGCATGTTAGAACCCTCTACTGTAATCTCTCTGGAGCGCTCCAATGGTACAGGACAGCAGCATGTTAGAACCCTCTACTGGAATCTCTCTGGAGCGCTCCAATGGTACAGGACAGCAGCATGTTAGAACCCTCTACTGTAATCTCTCCGGAGGGCTCCAATGGTACAGGACAGCAGCATGTTAGAACCCTCTACTGTAATCTCTCTGGAGGGCTCCAATGGTACAGGACAGCAGCATGTTAGAACCCTCTACTGTAATCTCTCTGGAGGGCTCCAATGGTACAGGACAGCAGCATGTTAGAACCCTCTACTGTAATCTCTCTGGAGGGCTCCAATGGTACAGGACAGCATGTTAGAACCCTCTACTGTCATCTCTCTGGAGGGCTCCAATGGTACAGGACAGCAGCATGTTAGAACCCTCTACTGTAATCTCTCTGGAGGGCTCCAATGGTACAGGACAGCAGCATGTTAGAACCCTCTACTGTAATCTCTCTGGAGGGCTCCAATGGTACAGGACAGCATGTTAGAACCCTCTACTGTCATCTCTCTGGAGCGCTCCAATGGTACAGGACAGCATGTTAGAACCCTCTACTGTCATCTCTCTGGAGGGCTCCAATGGTACAGGACAGCAGCATGTTAGAACCCTCTACTGTCATCTCTCTGGAGGGCTCCAATGGTACAGCATGTTAGAACCCTCTACTGTCATCTCTCTGGAGGGCTCCAATGGTACAGGACAGCAGCATGTTAGAACCCTCTACTGTAATCTCTCTGGAGGGCTCCAATGGTACAGGACAGCAGCATGTTAGAACCCTCTACTGTATTCTCTCTGGAGCGCTCCAATGGTACAGGACAGCAGCATGTTAGAACACTCTACTGTCATCTCTCTGGAGCGCTCCAATGGTACAGGACAGCAGCATGTTAGAACCCTCTACTGGAATCTCTCTGGAGGGCTCCAATGGTACAGGACAGCAGCATGTTAGAACCCTCTACTGTCATCTCTCTGGAGCGCTCCAATGGTACAGGACAGCATGTTAGAACCCTCTACTGTCATCTCTCTGGAGCGCTCCAATGGTACAGGACAGCATGTTAGAACCCTCTACTGTAATCTCTCTGGAGCGCTCCAATGGTACAGGACAGCAGCATGTTAGAACCCTCTACTGGAATCTCTCTGGAGCGCTCCAATGGTACAGGACAGCAGCATGTTAGAACCCTCTACTGTAATCTCTCCGGAGGGCTCCAATGGTACAGGACAGCAGCATGTTAGAACCCTCTACTGTAATCTCTCTGGAGGGCTCCAATGGTACAGGACAGCAGCATGTTAGAACCCTCTACTGTAATCTCTCTGGAGGGCTCCAATGGTACAGGACAGCATGTTAGAACCCTCTACTGTCATCTCTCTGGAGCGCTCCAATGGTACAGGACAGCAGCATGTTAGAACCCTCTACTGGAATCTCTCTGGAGGGCTCCAATGGTACAGGACAGCAGCATGTTAGAACCCTCTACTGTCATCTCTCTGGAGCGCTCCAATGGTACAGGACAGCATGTTAGAACCCTCTACTGTCATCTCTCTGGATCGCTCCAATGGTACAGGACAGCATGTTAGAACCCTCTACTGTAATCTCTCTGGAGGGCTCCAATGGTACAGGACAGCATGTTAGAACCCTCTACTGTAATCTCTCTGGAGGGCTCCAATGGTACAGGACAGCAGCATGTTAGAACCCTCTACTGTAATCTCTCTGGAGGGCTCCAATGGTACAGGACAGCAGCATGTTAGAACCCTCTACTGTAATCTCTCTGGAGGGCTCCAATGGTACAGGACAGCAGCATGTTAGAACCCTCTACTGTAATCTCTCTGGAGGGCTCCAATGGTACAGGACAGCATGTTAGAACCCTCTACTGTAATCTCTCTGGAGGGCTCCAATGGTACAGGACAGCATGTTAGAACCCTCTACTGTAATCTCTCCGGAGGGCTCCAATGGTACAGGACAGCAGCATGTTAGAACCCTCTACTGTAATCTCTCTGGAGGGCTCCAATGGTACAGGACAGCAGCATGTTAGAACCCTCTACTGTCATCTCTCTGGAGGGCTCCAATGGTACAGGACAGCAGCATGTTAGAATCCTCTACTGTAATCTCTCTGGAGGGCTCCAATGGTACAGGACAGCATGTTAGAACCCTCTACTGTAATCTCTCTGGAGGGCTCCAATGGTACAGGACAGCATGTTAGAACCCTCTACTGTAATCTCTCTGGAGCGCTCCAATGGTACAGGACAGCAGCATGTTAGAACCCTCTACTGTAATCTCTCCGGAGGGCTCCAATGGTACAGGACAGCAGCATGTTGGAATTCTCTACTGTAATTTCTCTGCATTTCTCTCTCTTCCCCTCATCCTCTCCCTCTTCCTCTCTCTCTCTTCTTCTCTCTTCCTCTCTCTCTCTTTCCTTCTCTCTCTCTTCTTCTCTCTTCCTCTCTCTCTCTTCTTCTCTCTTTCCTTCTCTCTCTCTTCCTCTCTCTCTCTCTCGCTTCCTCTCTCTCTCTCTTCCTCTCATCTCTCTCTCTGCTCTCCTCGCTCTCTGCTCCTCTCTCTCTCTTTCCTCTCTCTCTCTTCTTCTCTCTTCCATCCGCCATGTTCCATCATAGTTCAGTAGGTGAGAGAAAGCGTTTGGAAAGATCATCACTTTTTGTAGTATGTTTTTCATTTGCTCTCTGTTTGCCAGTTAGTGAGCTGGCTCATGACTAAGTGACATTTAGATTTCATATGGTGTATAGGTTCAGCTGATCATTGCTGGTAACTGTCTGGGGTTGGCAGGAGTCCTGTGGACAGTCTACAGAGCTGGTGAACCCAGTTACAGGGTTCTGTCCAGTGTCCAGGTGCCACTGAGGGATATGTTTAAGCTCTCTGCATACCCAGCTTCCCCCCAACAACCCCCATTCACTCCCCACCAGTCACTCCCCACTGTGCACCCAGCTTCCCCACCATTCACTCCCCACTGTGCACCCAGCTTCCCCCCATATTCACTCCCCACTGTGCACCCAGCTTCCCCCCATATTCACTCCCCACTGTGCACCCAGCTTCCCCACCATTCACTCCCCACTGTGCACCCAGCTTCCCCCCATATTCACTCCCCACTGTGCACCCAGCTTCCCCACCATTCACTCCCCACTGTGGACCCAGCTTCCCCACCACAGTCCCCTTGTCTACTCCATCCCCACTCCACAGTATCTACAGCCTACAGTATCTGTCTAAGGCAGGGGGGTCACAACCTGTCTCACTGGAAGAGCCCTTTTTTTCCCACACACAACAAAAAAAAGTGTTGAGTGAGCCGCACAATAAATATTTGCCCTTTTCAAGTGCAATACTAGCAATACCGGATATTTAGCACCTCGGATAACAGTCAGATCAAATTACCACAAAATCTGACGTTGAGGATCACAGAGCAGTGGATTCAGCGGCTGTCTGGTGAAGTTGCAGTGAGAATCGAATCTCCTGAACATACTATAAATTCTACAGGAGTGATGTTACTTTTTGATTTCAAAACCTACCAAAGAAGAAAAACATTGTTCTCCAGTGATTCATTGAAATAACCACATCAAGCCCCGCAAGAAATGGGGAAAAATAAAACACACATACAGAAATATTAGAAGCAAACAGATGTAAACAGACTTTCTTATAGCACTCTAACTAAAAAAAACAATGTGTTGTGTTTTTCTTCTTTGGCTGCTTTAGCTTCATTCATCGATAGTTGACCTAACATTCTACAAACATTCGCATTCTAGAATTACAAAAGCATATTTAGCTAGCAACGTCCATAGAAATTCGCTATTACTTGTGCAAATTTTGTTAGAATTGGGCTTCTATTACCAGAATTCTATTTTGTGCGTTTTTTGGCGCCCCCCTTGTGGACTAACTAAGCCGGTATTACCGTAAATCCCGGTGTGAGAGAAGGACGGTATGAGCATATGGATACCGCCAAACCCTAATAATTACTGTAGTGTTTTTTCTGACATTACTGTAGTATCTACTGTAGTGGTTTTTGTTTTATTATCTTTGAGATAGAAGTGGGCGGCTTTCTCCTTGAGGAAACCTACTGGGAAAATAGTAAGAGCAAATGTTCCATATCCTGTAGTTAGGTAGGACTGGAGGCTGAACAGAGTTCAAAGCTTCTTCTCTTTTCTATAACAGGTAGGGAACACAATATACAGTGCATTCAGAAAGTATTCAGACCCCTTCTCTTATTCCACATTTTCTTACGTTACAGCCTTATTCTAAAATGAATTAAATATATAAAAATCCTTATCAATCTACCCCATAATGACGAAGCGAAAACAGGTTTTTATAATTTTTTTGCTTGCAAAGGGTTTTTCTGATTATTTTTTATACATTTGCCCAAATTTTTTAAAACCTGTTCGTTTTGTCTTTATGGGGTATTGTGTGTAGACTGATGATGTTTTAAAAAAAATAAATTATAGAATAAGGCTGTAACGTATGTCACGACTGTCTTGTGAGGATCAGAATGGGTCAGATCAGCTTGGCTGACAGTAACCAGGCCCTCTCTCACCCACGGGGGGGGGGGGGGGGGGGGGGCTGCTGGATGGTTCACACCTTGTTGTAAATTACAGCAGAAGGGGTTTCTTTATTCCCCTCCAGTATGAACAAAGGAATGTCTTTGTTAACAGGTTTTTCCCACTGAAACTCTAACACAGTCAAACGTGAATACTGGAACAATAATTCTAACATAAGAATGCGGGGAATGGTCAGTGGGGAGCTATAGAAAACATTTTGTCTCATTTTGTGACGTCCTCAACTGTATGGACGAAGTACTGTAACTTAAAGTATATCCCCTTTTATCTGTGAAGTTTCCATCCAATACATTGTGCATATAATATGAAACATGATGCAAGTATTTTTGTTAAGATAGTACTGTGATTTTAGATTATTTTATATCTCCTATAAACTGTGCATAGTAAGTAGCCACGCCTGAGTGAGGTCAGAGAGCGTGTCATACTGATGGAACTGTCCCCTTCGGCCAGAGGGCATAAAAGGATTGCTAACAGATATTAACATTAGACCAGGAAACGGGAGGCGGTAGCTACCTGTTTGAAATGGTTGTAACTTTGAACCT
The DNA here is from genome assembly GCF_901001165.1 of Salmo trutta. Lineage (NCBI taxonomy): Eukaryota > Metazoa > Chordata > Actinopteri > Salmoniformes > Salmonidae > Salmo > Salmo trutta. Next base: position 17,336 of record NW_021822196.1, on the reverse strand, counting down.
CAACACGAGGTGAAGAAATAAACTCACCTTTCTTTAGACCAGAGAGACGGAGAGCTTCAGCTCATGTCCATCGTGGTCCAAATCCTGAATAGTCAACACGAGGTGTAGACGAGAAGCTCACCTCCCAGACAATAACTGAGACAGCTGATTAGCTGTCTTGAGTCATATATCCAGAAAAGCAAATCTAAGTGAGACTATCCTACTACGCTCATCACCAATGGGAACCATCGACACGGCTGGTTATCTTCCAGAGTGAACAACAGTAAAAGATGGGAAAGGGGAGACCCCTTTCGGACAATCAGAGCCATACCGTTTCCTAAGGAGGGCTAGTTCTGACCGAACAAAGGCACTCGCATGTAAATACATTAATGATTTCTTATTCCAAACGGGCGGCGGTTTGTGGGAAAACTATATGATTACTGTGGGAATAGTTCTGAAATGCATTGACAATAAGTGCCTTTTTCTCTCTCTCCATGTCGTTGTGTAAAAAGCCATATTGTGTCAGTCCGCTAAGGACCTTTGTCTCATGTATTAATTGTATGTAATCCTGTTATTATTTAGTTAACTAGTAAATCAGTAATTAACCAATTTGTGTAGTACTGAATCATAAGTAAGGCTGGGATTTTTGCAGATGCAAGGATGTTACAACTGTTCAGAATGATGATATGATAAGAAGTAATGATTAATCAGATTACTTTTTATCGATGTAATAGATATGTCTTATAGAGTTTAATTTGGCAGATGGTAACTCTTCAAACAACCTCTTCCGTGTTGCCCCAAATTCCTAATGAGTTAATTGTTAGATGATTAATTTAAATCAGGTAACAATTAAACATAGTTAGTGGATTAAATAAATAACAGTCAACAGATTAATGAAAGTAAAGTCACGATACGTAACAAAATGTGGAAAAAGTCTGAATACTTTCCGAATGCACTGTACATACACCACATGACCAAACGTATGTGCACACCTGCTCATCGAACATCTCATTCCACAATCATGGGCATTAATATGGAGATGTTGCTATACTGTATGTATACTGAACAACATGTAAAGTGTTGGTCCCATGTTTCATGAGCCGTAATAAAAGATCCCAGAAATGTTCCATACGCACGAAAAGCGTATTTGTCTTTCTCTCAAATTTTATGCAGAAATTTGTTTACATCCCTGTTAGTGAGCATTTCTCCTTGTTAGTGAGTACCTCTCCTCCTTTGTTAAGAAATCCATCCTTCCTGACAGTTGTGGCATATCAAGAAGCTGACTAAACAGCATGATCATTACACAGGTGCACTTTGTGCTGGGGACAATAAAGGGCCACTCTAAAATGTGCAGTTTTGTCACAACACAATGTCTCAAGTTTTGAAGGAGCGTGCAATTGGCATGCTGACTGCAGGAATGGCAACCAGAACGGTTGCCAGAGAATTTAATGTTATTTTCTCTACCAATTTCCTTTTAGAGAATTTGTCAGTACATCCAACCGGCCTCACAACCGCAGGCCAAGTGTAACACGCCAGCCCAGGACCTCCACATTCAGCTTCCTCTCCTGCGGGATCGTCTAAGACCAGCCACTCTCCACAAACCTTCTCAGTGAAACTCCTCCACGTGCTCGTTGTCCTCACTAGAGTCTTGACTTGACTGTAGATTGGCGTCGTAACCCGACTTCAGTGGGAAAATGCTCGCCTTCGATGGCCACTGGCATGCTGGAGAAGTGTGCTCTTTAGGGATGAATCCCGGTTTCAACTGTACCGAGCAGATGGCAAACAGCGTGTATGTTGTTGTTGTGGGCGAGTGGTTTGCTGATGTCAACATTGTGAACAGAGTGCCCCCATGGTGGGGTTATGATATGGGCAGGTATAAGCTATGGACAACAAACGCAATTGGATTTTATCAATGTCAATTTGAATGCACAGAGATACCGTGACGAGATCCTGAGGCCCATTGTCGTGCCATTCATCCGCCGCCATCACCTCATGTTTCAGCATGATAATGTAGAGCCTCATGTCGCAAGGTTCTGTACACAATTCTTGGGAGATGAAAATGTCCCAGTTCTTCCATGCACCGCATACTCACCAGACATGTCACCCATTAAGCCAATATCCAACAACTTTGTACAGCTATTGAAGAGGAGTGGGAACAACATTCCACAGGCCACAACCTGATCAACTCTATGCGAAGGAGATGTGTCACGCTGCATGAGGCAATTGGTGGTCACACCAGATACTGACTGGTTTTCAGATCCACATCCCTATCTTTTTTTTTTAAGGCATCTATAACCAACAGATGCATATCTGTATTCCCAGTCATGTGAAATAAATAGATTTCCTCATGTGAAATCTTTGAAATTGTTGCATGTTGCGTTTTTATATTTTTGTTCAGTGTACAGACATGGTATTGTTGCTATATTTACATTGGTTGATCTTTTGCTTTGATCGTTTTCACATGCAGCCAAACATGGACCTTCATCAAACGAATGTCCCTGGGCATAACTTCTGACATTTTGTTCATTCATCAACTAGACTTTTGATGTTTCCTCCAATCACAAACAAGACTTTTGATACTGTATTTCCACCAATCACAAATGTGACTTTTCACATTTTCGTCCCCAATCACAAATTAAACTTTTAACCATTTGTCCAATCACATCCCATTAATTGTACACCCGTTGTGTTTTCTGGCCAATCAGAGCTGCCAGAGAACTGGACAGACACCAAGGAGACCCTATTGGAAGGGATGGTCTTCCAGGTCAAGTACCTGGGGATGACTCTGGTGGGACAGCCTAAAGGAGAGGACATGGCTGCTGCTGCTATACACAGGATAGTCTCTACGGTGAGTTAGGGTGTGTGTGGGCGAGTCTCTGTCTGTCTGTCTGTCTGTCTGTCTGTCTGTCTGTCTGTCTGTCTGTCTGTCTGTCTGTCTGTCTGTCTGTCTGTCTGTCTGTCTGTCTGTGTCTCGTCCCGTCCCGGTTGCCTGTCTGTGCATTCAGAGTAGTATGATAGTCCATAGTTTATTGACTAAGACATATTAGCGCCTTGGGTTTGAGAAAAGTGCTTTACAAATGTATTTATTATTATTATAATATTCACACAGTCTACTAATCCTTTTCAGCTGAACAGATTACATCCTGTGTTGATTTGATGGCCTCATAAGATATTCTGATTCCAAGCATTCTGCTGGTGCTCTGGTCTGACTGATCCAGACAGTATTACAATGTTAGCATGAAGGTCAGTTTGGTCATATTGGAAACACAAGTGAGTCCAGGATTATCTGTCAGCAGCCCAATGTGCTCCAGTCACAACATAACTACACGACACCACATGACATCACACACACACCAACTTAACAGCACAACACAGCAACCTTGCAACTCAAGGGTTGTCTGTCTGTCTGTCTGTCTGTCTGTCTGTCTGTCTGTCTGTCTGACAACCTAACAGACAGACAACCTGTCTGTCTACATTAATTCACCAAACCATTAATTTTACACTAGGCTGTTTTACTTTTTGTATTTTTGTATTATGTTTTCTAAAGCTATAATCAAACTGTTATTTCTATAACCACCTACTGGGACAAATACACATGAAAGCATTTAAATAACCCCCAATTTTGTTTTCTCTTTCTCTCTCTGTCTCTCTCTCTCTCTACCATTCACTACTCACCACTCCTCAATACACAATATACACACAACTCAATAAAACCCCCAGCCAGACCTGCCGGCTGGAGTAAGATTCAGTTGATTTAGTGTAGAGGGAGAAATAACACCAGAAGTCAATTGTCTCCCAGTTCCCTTGGAAACCAAGCATTCTGAATAGTGTTATTATGATAATTGTTTGCCAGTCATTTTCTATCAGCTGAGGTTACATCTAAACCCAGGGACTGAACCTGGCAGAAAAAAATACTTTAATAATGACAGTAAAGAAACACCCGCAGTTTTAAAACAACATCCTCACTTCTCGTTATAACACTATTGTCTCCATCTCTGATTTTACATATGCTTTGTTAAAATACTGTTCGCTCCATGATACTGTTAGTGTCTACAGGGAGGAGGCCTGGTGGTGTCTCCAGGGAGGAGGCCTGGTGGTGTCTCCAGGGAGGAGGCCTGGTGGTGTCTCCAGGGAGGAGGCCTGGTGGTGTCTCCAGGGAGGAGGCCTGGTGGTGTCTCCAGGGAGGAGGCCTGGTGGTGTCTCCAGGGAGGAGGCCTGGTGGTGTCTCCAGGGAGGAGGCCTGGTGGTGTCTCCAGGGAGGAGGCCTGGTGGTGTCTCCAGGGAGGAGGCCTGTTGGTGTCTCCAGGGAGGAGGCCTGTTGGTGTCTCCAGGGAGGAGGCCTGTTGGTGTCTCCAGGGAGGAGGCCTGTTGGTGTCTCCAGGGAGGAGGCCTGTTGGTGTCTCCAGGGAGGAGGCTTGTTTGCTCCATGATACTGTTAGTGTCTCCAGGGAGGAAGCCTGTTGGTGTCTCCAGGGAGGAGGCCTGTTGGTGTCTCCAGGGAGGAGGCCTGTTGGTGTCTCCAGGGAGGAGGCCTGTTGGTGTCTCCAGGGAGGAGGCCTGTTGGTGTCTCCAGGGAGGAGGCCTGTTGGTGTCTCCAGGGAGGAGGCCTGTTGGTGTCTCCAGGGAGGAGGCCTGTTGGTGTCTCCAGGGAGGAGGCCTGTTGGTGTCTCCAGGGAGGAGGCCTGGTAGTGTCTACAGGGAGGAGGCCTGTTGGCGTCTCCAGGGAGGAGGCCTGTTAGCTCCATGATACTGTTGGTGTCTCCAGGGAGGAGGCCTGTTGGTGTCTCCAGGGAGGAGGCCTGGTAGTGTCTCCAGGGAGGAGGCCTGGTAGTGTCTACAGGGAGGAGGCCTGGTGGTGTCTACAGGGAGGAGGCCTGGTGGTGTCTACAGGGAGGAGACCTACCTGGTGGTGTCTACAGGGAGGAGACCTACCTGGTGGTGTCTACAGGGAGGAGGCCTGTTGGTGTCTACAGGGAGGAGGCCTGTTGGTGTCTACAGGGAGGAGGCCTGTTGGTGTCTACAGGGAGGAGGCCTGTTGGCGTCTACAGGGAGGAGGCCTGGTAGTGTCTCCAGGGAGGAGGCCTGTTAGCTCCATGATACTGTTAGTGTCTCCAGGGAGGAGGCCTGGTAGTGTCTCCAGGGAGGAGGCCTGTTAGCTTCATGATGCTGTTAGTTTCTCCAGGGAGGAGGCCTGGTAGTGTCTCCAGGGAGGAGGCCTGTTAGCTCCATGATGCTGTTAGTGTCTCCAGGGAGGAGGCCACACCAGAAGAGGAAGATGAGATGGCACCATTCACATCGTCCTTGACAAGTCCTCTCGTCTCTTCCTCTCCTCTCTGTCTCCTCTCCTCCACTCTTCCTTTCTTCATCTCTTCCTCTCTGCCTTTCCTCCTCTCCTTCTGTCCTCTCCTGTCCTCTCCTGTCCTCTCTCTCCTCTCCTCCTCTCTTCCCTCTCCTCCTCTCTTCCTCTCTCTTCTCTCCTCCTCTTCCTCTCTTCTCCTCTCTTCCTCTTCTCCTCTCTTCCTCTTTTCCTCTCCTCTCCTAGCTACTCCCTATATAGTGCACTACTATCAAAATGGTGGCTACTCCCTATATAGTGCACTACTTTCAAAATGGTGGCTACTCCCTATGTGGTGCACTAAATGTTTAGTGAAGTATATGGAATAGGATGTGATCGTGGACACAGCCAGATTATAATTCCCTCTTGTGTGTGTTTGCGTCATCCCAGGCCCGGGCCAGTGCTAAGAAGTTCCGTAAGGTGACCCTGACCATCTCTCCTAAAGGAATCATCATCACAGACACAGAGACACTGGACCTCATAGAGAACGTCTCCATATACAGGTAAACAATTTGACATCATAGAGAACATCTCCATATACAGGTAAACAATATGACGTCATAGAGAACATCTCCGTATACAGGTAAACAATATGACGTCATAGAGAATGTCTCCATATACAGGTAAACAATATGACATCATAATGACCTCATAGAGAATGTCTCCATATACAGGTAAACAATATGACGTCATAGAGAATGTCTCCATATACAGGTAAACAATATGACATCATAATGACCTCATAGAGAATGTCTCCATATACAGGTAAACAATATGACATCATAGAGAATGTCTCCATATACAGGTAAACAATATGACATCATAATGACCTCATAGAGAATGTCTCCATATACAGGTAAACAATATGACGTCATAGAGAATGTCTCCATATACAGGTAAACAATATGACATCATAATGACCTCATAGAGAACGTCTCCGTATACAGGTAAACAATATGACATCATAGAGAATGTCTCCATATACAGGTAAACAATATGACATCATAATGACCTCATAGAGAATGTCTCCATATACAGGTAAACAATATGACATCATAATGACATCATAGAGAATGTCTCCATACACAGGTAAACAATATGACATCATAATGACCTCATAGATAATGTCTCCATATACAGGTAAACAATATGACATCATAGAGAATGTCTCCATATACAGGTAAACAATATGACATCATAATGACCTCATAGAGAACGTCTCCATATACAGGTAAACAATATGACGTCATAGAGAATGTCTCCATATACAGGTAAACAATATGACATCATAATGACCTCATAGAGAATGTCTCCATATACAGGTAAACAATATGACATCATAATGACCTCATAGAGAATGTTTCCATATACAGGTAAACAATATGACATCATAATGACCTCATAGAGAACGTCTCCATATACAGGTAAACAATATGACATCATAATGACATCATAGAGAACGTCTCCATATACAGGTAAACAATATGACATCATAATGACCTCATAGAGAATGTCTCCATATACAGGTAAACAATATGACATAATGACATCATAGTGTTTCCATATACAGGTAAACAATACGACATCATAATGACCTCATAGAGAATGTCTCCATATACAGGTAAACAATATGACATCATAATGACATCAGAGAACGTCTCCATATACAGGTAAACAATACGACATCATAATGACATCATAGAGAACATCTCAACTCAGTAGGGTCTCAGCTCAGTAGGGTCTCAGCTCAGTAGGGTCTCAACTCAGTAGGGTCTCAGCTCAGTAGGGTCTCAGCCCAGTAGGGCCTCAGCTCAGTAGGGTCTCAGCCCAGTAGGGTCTCAGCCCAGTAGGGTCTCAGCCCAGTAGGGTCTCAGCTCAGTAGGGTCTCAGCCCAGTAGGGTCTCAGCTCAGTAGCAATAAGCAGAGGGAGCCCTCCAGTAGCTTGGCCAGTCTGTGTTCCAAATGGCAACCTATTCCCTATAGTGCACAACTTTTAACCAAAGCCCACACTATGGGGAATAGGGTGCTATTACGCTGTATGGTTCCGTGCTACACACTAATGGGGCGTCGAGTAGCCTAGTGGTTAGAGCATTGGGCCAGTAACCGCAAGGTTGCTAGATCGAATCCCCGAGCTGACAAGGTAAAAATTTGTCGTTCTGCCCCTGAGCAAGGCAGTTAACCCACTGTTCCCCCGGGCGCCATGGATGTCGATTAAGGCCGCCCCCCTCTGATTCAGAGTGGTTGGGATAAATACGGAAGACGCATTTCAGTTGGGCAACTAACTAGATTTTCCCCTAATCCATCCTGTTGATCACAATGCATTCGGAAAGTATTCAGACCCCTTGACTTTTCCATATTTTGTTACGTTACAGCCTTATTCTAAAATATATTAAATTGTTTTTTCCCCCTCATCAATCTACACACAATACCTCATAATGACAAAGCAAAAACAGGTTTTTTGAAATGTTTGCAAATGTATTAAAATAAAAACCTGAAATATCACATTTCCATAAGTATTCAGCCCCTTTACTCAGTACTTTATTGAAGCACCTTTGGCAGTGATTACAGCTACGAGTCATCTTGGATATGATGCTACAAGCTTGGCACACCTGTATTTGGGGAGTTTCCCATTCTTCTCTGCAGATCCTCTCAAACTTTGTCAGGTTGGATGGGGAGCGTCGCTGCACAGTTATTTTCAGGTATCTCCAAAGATGATCGATCGGGATCAAGTCTGGGCTCTGGCTGGGCCACTCAAGAACATTCAGAGACTTGTCCCGAAGCCACTCCTGCGTTGTCTTGGCTGTGTGCTTAGGGTCGTTGTCCTTGGAAGGTGAACCTTCGCCCCCAGTCTAAGGTCCTGAGCACTCTGGAGCAGGTTTTCATCAAGGCTCTCTCTGTACTTTGCTCTGTTCATCTTTCCCTTGATCCTGACTAGTCTCCCAGCCGCTGAATAACATTCCCACAGGATGATGCAGCCACCACCACGCTTCACCGTAGGGATGGTGCCAGGTTTCCTCCAGACGTGACGCTTGGCATTCAGGCCAAAGAGTTCAATCTTGGTGTTACGAACCCCTTTGGCCCTGCAGTCTAGGGGGAATGGAAATGAGACCCGTAACATATCTCATGCAAATCATAACAGTGAAAAGGAACAGTGAGAACTTAAGAAATCCACAGACAACTTAAACCTACCGTCAAACACTTTCGGTTTATTGTAAAACACACGGTAATGGGGAAAAAAGGGGCTGATCTGGACCCAAGGAAAGAAATAATAAATATCCAAAAACCCCTAAGCTAGTCTTGCCTGCTTCAAGAACAGCTAGCTAACTAACCAATAAATACCGTGGGTGGTCCGCCCAGTTCTAACTAGGGTACTTAGACAACGTTTTCCTACGGGTAATGTAGGCCCATGGGCGACTTGGCTGGTTATCCCCTTTTCCCACCAACAACAAACAGTAATAAACCACAACAATACATACTCACAGGACAACAGACAAAGTGAGATGTAGGCACAAAAACAAAAAGAGTGGTAGCTCCAGAGACAACTGATTGGGTTTCTTTAAACCAAGGGAAAGGGGATGTGATTGGGTAAGGGAAAATGAGCAGGTGTGTCTTCAGATTGGCGACTGATTGGCAACTGATGACTGGCACCTGTGACTAGAGCAGAAGGAGAGGAAACAAATACACACAGGATACCTGTATCCATAACACTTGGTTTCATCAGAGCAGAGAATCTTGTTTTTCATTTTCTGAGAGTCCCTTTAACCCCAAGGGGGATGTCATGTGCCTTTTACTGAGGAGTGGCTTCCGTCTGGCCACTCTACCATAAAGGCCTGATTGGTAGAGTGCTGCAGAGATGGTTGTCTTTCTGGAAGGTTCTCCCACCTCCACAGAGGAACTCTGGAGCTCTGTCAGAGTGACCATCGGGTTCTTGGTCACCTCCCTGACCAAGGTCCTTTTCTCCCTATTGCTCAGTTTGGCCGGGCTGCCAGCTCTAGGAAGAATCTTGGTGGTTCCAAACTTCTTCCATTTAAGGATGATTGAGGCCACTGTGTTCTTGGTACCCTTCCCCAGATCTGTGCCTCGACACAATCCTGTCTCGGAGCTTTACGGACAATTCCTTCGACCTCATGACTTGGTTTTTGCTCTGACATGCACTGTCAACTGTGGGACCTTATATAGACAGGCATGTGCCTTTCCAAATCATGTCCAATCAATTCAATTTACCACAGGTGGACTCTAATCAAGTTTTAAAAACATCTCAAGGATGATCAATGGAAACAGGATGCACCTGAGCTCAATTTCAAGTCTCATAGCAAAGGGTCTGAATACTTTATGTAAATAAGTTAACCCTATCCCTAACCCTGTCCGTAACCCTATCTCTAACCCTAAATGCGTGTGTATATGGTGATTAATATGTTGGGGTGAATTAAAATGCAAATCAATTTAGAACATTTTTGACATGCGTTTTTCTGAATTTTTTTGTTTTTATTTTGTCTCTCACTGTTCAAATAAACCTACCATTAACATTATAGACTGATAATTTCTTTGTCAGTGGGCAAACGTACAAAATCAGCAGCGGATCAAATACTTTTTTCCCTCACTGTAGAGGGTCAGTTCCAATACCATATTTACAATGTGCAGGGATACTGGAGTGATGGAGGAAGATACAGTGTGCTCCAAAAGTATTGGGACAGTGACACGTGTTGTTGTTTTGGCTCTGTACTCCAGCACTTTGGATTTGAAATGATACAATAACTATGAGGTTAAAGTGCAGACTGTCAGCTTTGATGGTATTTTCATCCATATTGGGTGAACCGTTTAGAAATTACAGCACTTTTTGTACATAGTCCCCCTATTTTAGGGGACCAAAAATATTGGGGCAACTTCACTTATAGGTGTATTTAACAGACCTGGTCAGAAAATAGTTGTATTTTGTAGTTTATTTGAAAATACCAACTTTTAATATACTCAAGGTAGTCTAATATAGTTATATATATATATATATATATATTTATTTGATATTCAAATGTGCCCATTACAGAAATCTGGGTGCACTGAACACACATCACTACTTAACAGGAGAGACATTTGAACGTAAAAAAAATAAGTTTTTCATCAAAATGCGTTTTTAGGCAGAAATGCCTTCTTGAACATGTGAACTTTCATGTGCCTTAATAACAAACTTATATGTAATCTGTAAATATACACATAAAATCTGAAATCCCTAAACTGACATGGAGAAAATACTGGTTGAGATAATGAGGGGGTTGGGACATTCACTCAATGCTTCTCTGTCGAATGGAACACTCTGCTCTTTGCTACCGCGGATATTTGAACCATCTATTGTATTTACTAATACTTTCATCATGGACTACATGCAAAGTGTAGGTAGCTACAGCTTTCAATACCAGTGTTGTCCTGAATACAGCTGCTGGTATTATTAACAAAGCTGTTTTCAGTGGCTAAAGCAGTTTGGGGTGGTTGGAAGCCGAGTGCGAAGAATTATTTTGAAAGGTGTTTCAGTCTGCCGTCGGTGAATCATCATAATCCATACAACGGTAAGAGTCTACAGTTAAAATACCAAGATATCTACATGTACATACGTTATTGTCTCAACTGTAAATGTCAAAAAGTAATTTTCATTGCTATCTATATAGCTAGCTAGAAAGTTATAGCTTGCTTCGTTACGCAACATTACATTACAGTCATTTAGCAGACCCTCTTATCCAGAGCGACTTACAGTAGTGAATACATACATTTCATTTTATGCATTTTTTTTCTTTTTTGTACTGGCCCCCCGTGGGAATCAAACCCACAACCCTGGCATTGCACACACCATGCTGGCGTTGCAAACACCATGCTCTACCAACTGAGCCACAGGGAAGGCCAGATGGCTCGTTGCGGGACGAAGCAACGTTAAGACAGCTAGTTGAGCTGGCCAGTTGCATTCTGCTGTTGATGTTGATTGCTGATGTGCTAAGCCAGTGTTTCCCAACCAGGGACCACAGGGAGTACGTGAGAAAACTCATGAGACCATAGGGTTACTGGTAAAATGCACATGAGGGGGTTACTTCAGCGGTACTCCGGGCAGATCAAAATGTACTTGGTGGTGCATTAACCGAAAAAGGTTGGAAACCACTGTGCTAAATCATGCATGAGATTTTATCTTTTCATGTTTGTCATGTTTAACTAGCTAGCTAACGCTACTGAGAATAGTCACTGTGGTGCGAATGCTAATCAAACCCCATTTTATGTTATAGGGACACATGCCAATTGTGAAATGATAGCTAGCTAGCTCGCTATTGGATTATAGATTTCAAGGTCATTTTTTGCATGTTCCAACTAGCTGGCTAGCTAGATGAATACCATTTACATTCAGCCAGCTGGTAATTATGAAGCTAAATGTTTGCCAAATCTAGCAATTATCTTGTGTCTGCATTGCCATTGTTGGGGCTGAAGGCAGGTTAAGTGTTAAGTGTGTACTTGCCATTTTAGTACAGCTCTAGCATTCAACAGGCTATATGACATGAATATATGACATGAATATGACATGAATTCATGTTTTAACCTATTCTCCTGGAATTTGACTTTCAGCATAAACCTGCTCTCTGTCACCAGTACAAGGAGATGATCGAGGGTGAACGAGCAACACTTCAGGTATTTTGTCTTTGTACTTTGAGCTTATTAGTTGAACTTGGGAGTCAATTAATGTTATTGCTGGTATGTTAAGGTTTTAATAGACTGTTTTACTCCTTAACAGCTTTAATTGTCTGAAGCCTGGTGTTGTTGTGGCCAAGGAGCTTTCATTCATATGGAACCAGGTTTCAGCTGCTGTGCAATGTTGACGTCCTTCCTCACAGAGAGGTGAAAACATCCCCCGGACTGGACACAACCTAGCAAACATATTTTTTTTTCAGAAGATCAAGACTTTTGCAATGAAAAGGCCATGGATGTTACATGTCCTGGTCCAAAGGTCAGGACAGAAATATGCTCTCAAGCTTGATTCATTTGTTCATATCATAACCTGAACCAAAGTTACTCAAAGGATCTGATGACATGGGCCTCGGTCTAGATAGTGTTTTTACCTTCATGTGTTTTCAGTGTTTCCTACTATCATTAGCATTTGAAGTTAATAAAGTATTTTATTGTTAAAATGTTTGCTTTGTTTTTTGTATTTTTTAAGCACTACCTCACTGCTTTACCACATGGCCACAGTCACATGTGTTCCAATGTGAATTTAAATCAAAGTTTATTTGTCACGTGCGCTGAATACAACAGGTGTAGACCTTACAGTGAAATGCTTACTTACAGGCTCTAACCAATAGTGCAAAAAAGGTATTAAGTGAACAATAGGTAGGTAAAGAAATAAAAACAACAGTAAAAAGACAGTGAAAAATAACAGTAGAGAGGCTATAAAAGTAGCGAGGCTACTGGTTAGTCAGGCTGATTGAGGTAGTATGTACATGTAGATATGTTTAAAGTGACTATGCATATATGATGAACAGAGAGTAGCAGTAGCGTAAAAGAGGGGGTGGTGGGTGGCGGGACACAATGCAGATAGCCGGGTTATTTAAGTGATGAGTGGGTCTAAGGCTTTAGAGGGTGTGCTAAACGAGCTGTAAATAAAGAACAGCATTGTAGATGTGAAAAGGTTATCTTTATTATACAACAATAATACTGTGAATGGTTTGCCTAATGGTTTACTGTGGTGAGATTAATATTCAGAGAATCCATTTTTGGCAATTTGGTGAAAGCATTCCTTTTCTAAATGATATGCTTCCAAAGGATTAATGTAGAGCAAGTGTGAAAATCACAGCAAAATGTTTAAATGCCCTTTTTCTTCTAAATGGGATTATAAGTGTATCCATTTTTAAAGCAGCATTACTTCCCCATGTTCCTCCTCCAACTACAGTGATATTTGATTTAATAGGATCCTAATTAGCTGATGCTAATGGCGACAGCTGGTCTTACTGGGGTCTGACACACAAAAAGAACAGAATACAAGGACTTGACAATTTACTTCCCTTTATGTAAATTGCCATTTTGAAGCTCTGAGTCTATACATTTTTCCAATGTAAAAACACAATTTCAGATGTTGGAACATAAAACTGAAAAGATCTGGTGGGTTACAAATACAGGTCTCAGAAAAATAAACAATATTTGGAAGTATATTTGAGTAAATACTATAACTTCTAAAAAGTTATACTTTTGACTCATCTGTCCAACGAACATTCTTCCAAGACTCTTGATGATCATGCAGGTGCTTTTTGGCAAAACTTGAGTCAACTTTTTGGATGAGATGAGACCTGTTATGTCTGGTGAAAACCAAACACTGCATTCCACAGTAAGAACCTCATACCAACAGTCAAGCATGGTGGTGGTAGTGGGATGGTTTGGGGATGCTTTACTGCCTAATAGAAGGAAGCATGAATTATGTTCTGTATCAGAGAATTCTAGACGAGAATGTCAGGCCATCTGTCTGTAAGCTGAAGAGCAGCTGGGTCATGCTGCAAGACAATGATCCAAAACACACAATCAAGTCTACATGAAAATGGTTACAATAAGCAACAAATTGGAAGTTTTGTAATGGCCTAGACTTTTAAAATGAGCAGTATAAGTTAATGTTTGAACATCTTGGCCATGTTCTGTTATAATCTCAACCCGGCACAGCCAGAAGAGGACTGGCCACCCCTCAGAGCCTGGTTCCTCTCTAGGTTTCTTCCTAGGTTCCTACCTTTCTAGGTAGTTTTTTCCAAGCCACCGTGCTTCTACATCTGTACTGCTTGTTGTTTGGGGTTTTAGGCTGGATTTCTGTATAGCACTTTGTGACATCGGCTGATGTAAAAAGGGCTTTATAAATACATTTGGTTGATTGATGCTTGAAAACCTGCAAATGTCACTGAGTTAAAGCAGTTCTGCATGTATGAGTGGACCAAAATTCCTCCACAGCGATGTGAGAGACTGAACAATTACAGGAAGTGTTTGATTGGAGCCATTGCAGCTAAAGGTGGCACAACCAGTTACTGAGTAGAACGGGGCAATTACTTTTTTGGGAGTTGCATAACTTTGCTAATTAAATAAATAAAATATTAAATATAAATAAAATATAATTTTTGTGTTATTTGTAAACTCAGGTTCCCTTTATCTAATATGAACTTTTTGTTGAAGATCTGATAACATTCAGTGTTAAAAACATGCAAAAATAGAGAAAATCAGAAAGGGGGCAAATACTTTTTCACGGCTCTGTATTTAACCCCTTCTTTTTGTTACTAAACAGTCTCCATATACAGTGAGGGAAAAAAGTATTTGATCCCCTGCTGATTTTGTACGTTTGCCCACTGACAAAGAAATGATCAGTCTATAATTTTAATGGTAGGTTTATTTGAACAGTGAGAGACAGAATAACAACAAAAAAATCCAGAAAAAACGCATGTCAAAAATGTTATAAATTGATTTGCAATTTAATGAGGGAATAAGTATTTGACCCCTCTGCAAAACATGACTTAGTACTTGGTGGCAAAACCCTTGTTGGCAATCACAGAGGTCAGACGTTTCTTGTAGTTGGCCACCAGGTTTGCAAACATCTCAGGAGGGATTTTGTCCCACTCCTCTTTGCAGATCTTCTCCAAGTCATTAAGGTTTCGAGGCTGACGTTTGGCAACTCGAACCTTCAGCTCCCTCCACAGATTTTCTATGGGATTAAGGTCTGGAGACTGGCTAGGCCACTCCAGGACCTTAATGTGCTTCTTCGTGAGCCACTCCTTTGTTGCCTTGGCCGTGTGTTTTGGGTCATTGTCATGCTGGAATACCCATCCACGACCCATTTTCAATGCCCTGGCTGAGGGAAGGAGGTTCACACCCAAGATTTGACGGTACATGGCCCTGTCCATCGTCCCTTTGATGCGGTGAGGTTGTCCTGTCCCCTTAGCAGAAAAATACCCCCAAAGCATAATGTTTCCACCTCCATGTTTGACGGTGGGGATGGTGTTCTTGGGGTCATAGGCAGCATTCCTCCTCCTCCAAACACGGCAAGTTGAGTTGATGCCAAAGAGCTCCATTTTGGTCTCATCTGACCACAACACTTTCACCCAGTTGTCCTCTGAATCATTCAGATGTTCATTGGCAAACTTCAGACGGGCATGTATATGTGCTTTCTTGAGCAGGGGGACCTTGCGGGCGCTGCAGGATTTCAGTCCTTCATGGCGTAGTGTGTTACCAATTGTTTTCTTGGTGACTATGGTCCAAGCTGCCTTGAGATCATTGACAAGATCCTCCCTTGTAGTTCTGGGCTGATTCCTCACCGTTCTCATGATCATTACAACTCCACGAGGTGAGATCTTGCATGGAGCCCCAGGCCGAGGGAGATTGACAGTTCTTTTGTGTTTCTTCCATTTGCGAATAATCGCACCAACTGTTGTCACCTTCTCACCAAGCTGCTTGGCGATGGTCTTGTAGCCCATTCCAGCCTTGTGTAGGTCTACAATCTTGTTCCTGACATCCTTGGAGAGCTCTTTGGTCTTGGCCATGGTGGAGAGTTTGGAATCTGATTGATTGATTGCTTCTGTGGACAGGTGTCTTTTATACAGGTAACAAACTGAGATTAGGAGCACTTCCTTTATGAGTGTGGCACCACACTACCAGGTCTCTGACCTCCTCCCTGTAGGCTGACTCATCGCCGTCCGTGATCAGTCCTACCACCGTTGTGTCGTCAGCAAACTTAATGATTGTGTTGTAGTCGTCATGCAATCATCGGTGAACAGGGAGTAAAGGAGGGGACTAAGCACACAGCCCTGTGGGGCCCTCGTGTTGGGCGTCAGTGTGGCGGAGGTGATGTTGCCTACCCTCACCATCTGAGGTCGGCCCGTCAGAAAGTCCAGGATCCAGTTGCAGAGGGAGATGTTCAGTCCTCGGGTACTGAGCTTGGTGATGAGCTTGGAGGGCACTCTGGTGTTGAACGCTGAGCTGTAGTCAATGAACAGCATTTTCATATAGG
Source organism: Salmo trutta (assembly GCF_901001165.1). Classification (NCBI taxonomy): domain Eukaryota; kingdom Metazoa; phylum Chordata; class Actinopteri; order Salmoniformes; family Salmonidae; genus Salmo; species Salmo trutta. The sequence goes on along the minus strand of NW_021822196.1, from coordinate 1,029 downwards.
TATTCCTCTTAGCTACGTGGGTGAGGGCAGTGTGCAGTGCAAATGAGATTGCGTCATCTATGGATCTTTTGGGGTGGTAGGAGAATTGGACTAGGTCTGGGATGGTGGGAGTTAATGTGCTGCCATAACCAGCCTCTCAAAGCACTTCCTACAGCCTGGTAGTCAGTGTGGCATGAATCCTTAAGAGTTCTAGGGAACAGGAATGATGGTGGTCATTTTAAGTGGGAACTACAGACTGTGTCAAGGAGAGGTTGAAAATGTACCTGAATATGCCTGCCAGCATGTGTGTGTCTGCCTGCGTGTGTGTGTGTTTGGTCCAGGTTATTGTAATACAGACTAGGCTCTGATCCTCATATGGCCTCCTGGACTATTATCAGTGGGATTGGGGCTGTCGCACAGGACAAGAGACCCATTGGGCAGAAACTGGTTGAATCAATGTTGTTTCCAAGTCATTTCAACCCCCCCAAAAAATCTGTGACGATGTTGAATCAACGTGGAAAACTAAATGCATTTGCAAAAAAAGTAATCAACATAAGGGCATTTTTTATTTATTTTTTACCTAAATCCAATGACATGCTGAATGTTTTTGTTGATTTCATGTTGAATTTACATTAGTTGACAACTCAACCAAGTGGAAATCAAAACTAGATGTTGAACTGAGGTCTGTTCCCAGTGGGGAGTGTGTGTGTGTGTGTGTTGGAAGGAGGGGGTTGATTGTGTTAGCATATCTTGTCTTATCCAAGTGTGTGTGCGTCTCTGTTAAGACGGATCAGCAGGGGTAGCTTTCTTATCAGCTACCGCAGACCACGGGCCAGGAATCATCCTTCCCTTTCATCCTCCTCTCCCCTCCATCACCCCCTCTCCTCTATCTTCTCCTTGCCCCCTCCTTTTCCCTTCTCCTTTCCCTTTCTTCCTGTCCGAGGAGACCCCCTCTCTCTCTCTCTCTCTCTCTCTCTCTCTCTCTCTCTCTCTCTCTCTCTCTCTCTCTGTCTCTCTCTCTCTCTCTCTCTCTCTTCTCTGTCTCTGTCT
>NW_021822195.1:0-35430 GCF_901001165.1 Salmo trutta | reverse complement strand
CAACCAGTCAGGATGCTCTTGATGGTGCAGCAGTATAACTTTTTGAGGATCTGAGGACCCATTCCAAATCTTTTCAGTCTCCTGAGGGGGAATAGGTTTGTTGTGCCCTCTTCATGACTGTCTTGGTGTGTTTGGACCATGATAGTTTTTTGGTGTTGTGGACACCAAGGAACCCTCTCATCTTGCTCCACTACAGCCCCGTCGTTGGAATGGGGGCGTGCTCGGTCCTCCTTTTCCTGGAGTCCACAATCATCACCTTTGTCTTGATCACGTTGAGGGAGAGGTTGATGTCGGCAAACTTAATGATGGTGTTGTTGAGTCGTTGCCTGGCCATGCCGTCATGAGTGAACCGGGAGTATAGGAGGGGACTGAGCACGCACCCCTGAGGGGCACCCGTGTTGAGGATCAGCGTGGTGGATGTGTGTTACCTACCCTTACCACCTGGGGGTGGCCCGTCAGGAAGTTCAGGATCCAGTTGCAGAGGGAGGTGTTTTAGTCCCAGGGTCCTTAGCTTACTGATGAGCTTTGAGGGCACTATGGTGTTGAATGCGGAGCTGTAGTCAATGAATAGCATTCTCACATAGGTGTTCCTTTTGTCCAGGTAAGTGTTCTGACTGGTTAAAGAGCGACTGCTCCTAAAAAGCATTGTCTCGTTTAAAAAATGTCCTTTGTGGCATTGATAGGAGTCAGAAACATTTCACGTAGAGTAAACATTTACTACAAAGTGTAAATAGGATAATTTTGTTCATAAAGTCAATCTGGTCAAAACTGAGATTTTTGAGATGACAGGAAAAGAATGGTATGTAACAGAATGAAAGGTAACATAACAGTTTTCCATGGGTTGGGATTATTTGAATCCTGCCCACATGGCCACAGCTGGCAGCACCCAAGTAATCATCAATTCGGAGCACGCCAGTACACGACCCAATTGATATGCCCATGGTCAAATTGGTTTAACATTCAATATCCATATGGGGCTAGTTAGAGACCATCAGTAAATTATACAATGTGCATGGGAAATATTTTTAAAAGAACAGTAGCTCCAAATTTCAATGACCTTTAAAACCTCAAACCAACTATAACTGTAGAAATTAATATACAAATATTGAAAGCATTTAACAAGAGAACTAAAAGATATGCAACATGAAAATATTGTCCATTTGCATTGTGTAATTTATTGATAGTCCCTTACTATACCCAGAGATGTGTTTGACTTCAGATAGCCTATCAGCCGGTTGAAGCTAATTGGCTAAACAATTTGTCTAACTCTTCCCACCTGCGAACACACACACACTACACCCACATCAACCCTGAAACCAACTCACGTAAGAATTCAGTCATTTCTTAGTGAACCAAATATAAAACTGGTTATGGTAAGGGTTATTTTTATTTTTTATTTAACCAGGTAAAACCCATTGAGGTTAAAAACCTCTTTTGCGAGGGCGACCTGGCAAGAAGGCAAAACATGGAAATAAGCAGCGTGTCCATAAAACATTACTGAAAAATACAAAATACACACAAAAGACACAATTAAAGATTAGTAACAACTACAGTTATAACAAACAGTGTTGTCGATCAGAGTCTTTAAAACAGGCAAGGACACTAACTCCCCTAACTTTAAAATCTTCTGAAGCATGTTCCAGGATGAAGGGGCATTATGGGAAACCAGATGTTTCCCCATCTCAGTTCTAGCCTTAGGACAGCAGCGACTGGGAACGAAAAGTGACTGATCTGGTCAGTAAGAAACAGAGACACAAAGGGAGTTGTCCCATCAAAGTGTACCAGTGCTTTAGCCTCCTGGTGGAGAGACAGGTCCATTACACCATAGCATACAGATCACAGTGATGGGTAAGTAATCTAGCGTTGGTAATGAGTCTTAAAGCACCATGATGCACTGTGTCCAGAGTTTTCAAGATACTTGCTGAGCCCTGCGTATAGACAATATCACCAAAATATCATCATAAAAAAAGTGCTTTGAACAAAATCTTTTCTGACTAACACTGAAAAGCAAGATTTGTTCCTGAAATGGAAACCCAATTTCAACTTCCGTTTCTTGGTCAAGTTATTAATGTGAGTTTAAATTTAAACTTTTCTTCTAACCAAATCCCAACATACTTATAGGAGGTGACCCTATCAATTTGCTGGCCTGTTATAGTTAAAATCAGCAAGTGACTCCATCTGTTTACTTTCAGGGAAGAGAAAACCATGAACTTTGTTTTCCTTTCATTAAGCATAAGTTTCAATTGGAAAATCTGCTTTTGAATAACATCAAAGGCCAACTGTAAGTCCTGAAAAGCCTTCTCAATGCTAGATGCGCTAGAATAAATAATTGTGTCATCAGCATACAGATAGAGATTTGCAGAGTCAACCAGTCTATATAATTTATATACAGTGTAAAAAGGATCGGACCTAAAATTGAGCCCTGGGGAACTCTTTTTGTAAGCTTTCGAAACTCAGAATAAATGTTTTTTTTTGTTACCTTTATTTAACTAGGCAAGTCAGTAAAGAACAAATTCTTATTTTCAATGATGGCCTAGGAACAGTGTCTTGTTTAGGGGCAGAATTACATGTTTTTACCTTGTCAGCTCGGGGATTCGATCTTGCAGCCTTTCAGTTACTAGTCCAACGCTCTAACCACTAGGTTCCATACCGTCCTTAACTACACACTGTGTTCTGTCAGAAAGATAGTTTTGGAACCAATGCATCAACACTTAAACCAACCTTTTTTTAGTCTATACAACAGCAGGGCATGGTCAACACTGTCGAAGGACTTCGATAAGTCAATAAAAAGTGAAACACAGTGATTTTTCTTGTCCTGATCATCTAGAATATCACCTACAACCTACTTACAGCAGTAACTGTACTATGCTTGGTTCTAAACCCGACAGGAATTGAGATAAAACTGAGTTATTATAAAGAAAGTCTTTCAACTGTGAGTTCACAAGGTTTTCCAAAACTTTTGCCAGTGCAGACAGTTTAGATATGGGATGACAGTTATCCAACTGGAACGGATCTCCACCTTTATGTAAAGGCGTAACATAGGCTGCTTTTCAGACTTTTGGAATGGTATTACTCGCCAATGAAGGAATTTAATATATGAGTGAGGGGCAGCAATGAACTCTGCACCAATTTTTTTTTTTTAAATGGGTTTAATTCATCTGGGCCAGCTGCTTTCTTAATATCAATAGATTTTAGTTCCTTTACAGCTTCTGAAAGCTCAATCTCGGTAAAATTAAATGGATGAATCATAGGCCGGCATGTGGCAATTTCATTCACAGCCTCATTAGAGATGTTAGGAAGGAGTTCATTATCAAATAAATGCCCAGCTTTAGCGAAATGCTCATTAAACATGTCAAGCAGTTTATTATAGTCAGTCACATCCATTGAATTTGAGGTCAATTTCAGCGGAAGACCAGAGGAGTTCGTGTTAGCATTCATGGATTTAATGGTTTTCCATAATTTCGTCGGGTTATTAAGGTTTGCCTTGGTGGATTCGTAATAGAAGCAAGATTTGCATTTCCTTATTAACAAGGTGCACTTATTTCTCAGTGCTCTGATTAACTACCATTCAGTCTGGGAATTACCCTTTCTGGCTTTGGCCCATTGTGTATTTCGTTTATGGATCAAATCAGATAATTCCCCTGTAAACAAGGGATTGTCTCTACCGCTTACCCGGTACTTTTTGAGAGGGGCGTGTTTATCACAGATAGTAGAAAACAATAGAATCAAAATAGGAGAATGCCTCTTCGATATCTGGAATAAGTGCAATCCTATCCTAGTTGCATGCATAAAGTTCATGCAGGATTGCCTGCTCACAGAACTGCCTAAAATGTTCGTTTGACTATGAACCGAGAGGGCACTTTGGGGATTTTGGTGTCTCTAATGCAAATCAAATTTTATTTGTCACATGCGCTGAATACTACAGGTGTAGACCTTACCGTGAAATGCTTACTTACAAGCCCTTAACCAACAATGCAGTTTCAATGATCACTTAAATCATTAGCGAAAATACCAACGGCCCAAGTATTTATGAGGATTGTTTGTTAAAATAACATCAATGAGTCTCGTGACTGTATTTATCATTTTAGTAGAATTGAATGTAATGCACAGTCCTCTTATGCCCTCAGAGTTGTGAGATTCCAGTTTAAATCGCCCATAAGGACCATTTCATTTTCCCCCCAACCACACATCAATTCAGCCAGAGAATCCTGGGATTCTACTTTTGCAGATGGAGGTCTATAACGTCCTGTCAAATCAGTCTATAACGTCCTATCAAAGTTCACAGCTTTCGATAACTGCAGCTTCATTGCTAAAAAACTCATTAGATAAAGACCTTAGTTCGGTAACCATATATATGTCTTTAATATAGATGGCTATACCTCTACTTTGTCGGTCACATTGTTAAACATTATAACCATCCAAGCCTATAGACTGATTTAGAACATGTTTCTTAAGCCATGTTTCGGACAGTACTAAGACATCTGGGTCAGCAGTGTGAACCCAGACTTTTATCATGTCCAATTTTGGCATCAAACTCCTCACATTAATATGCATCGTCCCCAACCCTGATCTAGTTATAAAATCATTTGGAGTGGGAAGTTCATCAATAGCCAATGGGCCTGGCTTTGGGTGAATGTTTCCTGATCCATAGCCAATGGGCCTGGGTTTGGTTGAATGTTTCCTGATCCATAGCCAATGGGCCTGGGTTTGGTTGAATGTTTCCTGATCCATAGCCAATGGGCCTGGGTTTGGTTGAATGTTTCCTGATCCATAGCCAATGGGCCTGGCTTTGGGTGAATGTTTCCTGATCCATAGCCAATGGGTCTGGGTTTGGGTGAATCTTTCCTGATCCATAGCCAATGGGCCTGGGTTTGGGTGAATGTTTCCTGATCCATAGCCAATGGGTCTGGGTTTGGGTGAATCTTTCCTGATCCATAGCCAATGGGCCTGGGTTGGGTGAATGTTTCCTGACACCAAAAGCAGAAGAAATAATAAAACACCTTGATTTATTTCTTCCTAAAATCGCTCTGCCCTTAGATTATTTAAAATAATCCAAACTATAGTCATCTGATACAACAAACACAGTTTTTAGCCAGCCCAAACCCTGTAGATGAAAACGTTTATGAGCATGTCACAGTAGGAGTCAAATGGTACACAATCGGATCACTGAAAGACAAAAGCTGCTATACCATCAGTCAAAGTAGGGTTTAACGGTATCTCTGGGTTAGGGAGATGAGATTGTTTTTGATCATTTAGACTATGCAATGAGCCATAAACCATGTAGGCAGCAATTAAAACCATTTCTACAAAAATACCAATTTTAACCACTGAAACCAACAATTCACTAGTTAGAACGGTCAGCGCGTTCAACAACCGTTGCAGGAATGTACTGACAGGGATTTTACCCAGTGTGTGTGGGTCTGGTCAATGCCCCCAATCGCCTCGCAGTAGGCTACCGCACAGTGAGGCAGAGCGGGCCCAGTAGACCGGTCAATCACCGGTGGCTAGTCCACCTGGCAGGGGTATCCTGGGCTAGGAAGCCCAGCGCATCTAGACGTTATGTCACAGCGCAGATACCAACCCTTCGGCTTCCACCACACATCACAGCAAGGCAAGAGAGGAGTCAGAAGACTCCGCTAGAATGGCGAAATACAGATAAAGAATCTGACCGTGGAGGAGTATCCAAGGCTAGTCGGCCCAACGTGTCTAGACCGTCAGTCACAGCACAGATGTATTCTCTCTCGGCTTTCAGGGAGGGCACCACACCGGCTTTATCTCCTTGTGTAGAAACCAGCAGATGTCAATTTAACACTGATTGCTTTGATCCTGTAGGACATTAGATTTTGCCTGTTGTTTAATGACAACTTTCGCAGCCTTTAACAGTTTTGCTAAGTAATAAAAACTTGTAACACATGAAACAAATAAACAGTGTGACACAACATGCTCAGCAAAACTGCCCTGCCTCCATTTTGATTGAATTGTAGTGGGTGGTAAGGGTTAAGGTAAGGGTTATGGTTTGGAATAGGGTTAAAACATTTAAAAATGTAACAAGGCCTAGCACTGGGATTGAGGCCTCAATCGTCAGAACCAAAACGTGCCCTCCCTCTAGCCCCATCCACAACACCCTAGCAAGCCACGAGCCTTTACGAGATTGTAATAGGCAGCCATGTTGCCGCTAGTAGCCAGTATTGAAGGCATCTCCCGGAGACCTGGGGACATGGACAAACGTCGAAAACTAAAGTTGATCTGGTGTGACCTGGCTGGGAATAACATCCCTTAGGCTACCATCAAGTTTATACAGAGCAGCACCAACTCTCAGGGCTGTATTCAGTCGAATCTGCATTACAGTACTTTTGCATCTAAACATATGACTTCTCTTGTGGCCAGATCAAATCTCAGAACGATTTTGTGTAGTTTAAAAGCTCACTCCTCAGCTTGATGTCCACTGAATCAAATTGCTAGTTTTTCAGTGGTACGGCTGGCTAAGAGGATAGCAGGAGGGCAGTGGCGTGTGTTTGCGAGACAGAGGACCTGAGATCCAGTCTTGGTGTGAGCTGGTGAGGGAGGCAGAGGTATTGTTAAGCTAGCAGCGTTACACCTGCTACATGTGCATGACCGCTCCTGTAGGAATTTTGTTGGCTAATATAAAGAAAGATTTGACATTGCCAAGACAGATCAGGACAAATGCTTCCGCTGTAAGTGTGTAGTCATCAATTTCTGCCCCGCTCTACTCTTGTCTGTGGTCATTGCACAATAATGACTCATATGGCAAGGGTTAGGGTGAACAGGGATAGGACATAACATGGACATCAGAGTTTCCCATAATTCCATTCAGTGTTCGCAGACTTGGGTTCAAAAGTGTTTGTTTTCTTTTCAAATATTTTAATATAGCTAGTTTGTAATCGCTCCCCGTCCCTTACAAATTGGCCATAAACCCTCAGTGATTGCATGTTTGAGGGTTCTGGGTAGGACTGTTTGATTTCATGGTGCCAGATGGGCAGGTGTTTGCACTTTTGGGACAACTCCATTGGTTCCATTGTGCAGGGCAGAAACATACCAGTAGTAGTTGATCCGAGGTCTGGTAGTCAGGTCATCCAGGTCTGTTAGTGGAGATGGCCCAGGACAGAGTTTTGGAAACCCTGATCTAGAATAGTAAAAAAAAAAAAAGGCCCCCCCATCAGGAATTCAACCATCTACAAGCGCCACACTCTACGAACTGAGCCAAACAGGAATAGAATAGTGAGACATTATCTGATAATCTAGGTGGTAATTTCCTGTGCCACTGCCAATAGCTGTTTAGCTCATCTTGAACTCTTTACTTCTTCAATTCAACAGACTGTATGTACAGGATGCTGTTTAAAGAGAAGACATCTAGTCAGTTACTAAGCGCTTGTAATAACTCCCTGTAAAGTGAGGCTTATAAAAGAGATTAGAGGGTTTAGATAAGACATTTCCCCTTCATGCATCACCTCAGAAGCACTGCAGCGTGTGGGAAGAAAGAGGGACGAGAGAGAGAGAGAGAGAGAGAGAGAGAGAGATGGGGGGGGGGCAGAAAGAGAGAGGGGGGACAGAGCGAGAAAGAGGGAGGCAGGGAGAGAGAGAGAGGGAGGCAGGTAGAGAGGGGGGGGGGGCAGAGGCAGAGAGTGAAAAACAGAGGCAGGGAGGGAGAGGGGGGGAAGAGGCAGAGTGAAAAACAGAGGCAGAGAGAGAGAGAGGGGTGGAGGCAGAGAGTGAAAAACAGAGGCAGAGAGAAGAAGAGGGGTGGAGGCAGAGAGTGAAAAACAGAGGCAGGGAGAGAAAGGGAGGGAGGATGATCAAAGAGAATGGCATAATTTCATCTTGCCCCTCTGAAGGAAGGGCCTTGTGAATGGTGAACAGAGTCTATGTGGGTTTTATGTCAACACAACTTCCAGAGTTACTGTACCCCATTTCAAACTTCTAAACAGCCAAATACAAACGCGCATGTCACTACTGTGAATTGCAATCAAGAGAGAGAAGATGTGACAAAAATCATGTAGTGGTGCAAAATTCTGGTCATCAACTCAAGACCAGGACACCAGGGATCTCAAGACCAGACACTAGGGATCTCAAGACCAGTGCTACGGATCTCAAGACCAGACGCCATGGATCTCAGACACCAGGATCTCAGACACCATGGATCTCAAGACCAGACAAATGGATCTCAAGATCAGGACACTATGGATCTCAAGACCAGACACATGGATCTCTGACACCATGGATCTCAAGACCAGACACCATGGATCTCTGACACCAGGGATCTCAAGACCAGACACATGGATCTAGGACACTATGGATCTCAAGATCAGGGACACTATGGATCTCAAGACCAGACACCAGGATCTCAGATCAGACACTATAGATCTCAAGACCAGACACCATGGATCTCAGACACTATGGATCTCAAGACCAGACACCATGGATTTCAGACACTATGGATCTCAAGACCAGACACTATGAATCTCAAAACCAGACACTATTGATCTCAAGATCAGACACTATAGATCTCAAGACCAGACACCATGGATCTCAAGACCAGACACCATGGATTTCAGACCACTATGGATCTCAAAGACCAGACACCATGGATCTCAAGACCAGACACTATGGATCTCAAGACCAGACCACTATGGATCTCAAGACCAGACACTATGGATCTCAAACCAGACACTATGGATCTCAAGACCAGACACCATGGATCTCAAAACCAGACACTATGGATCTCAAGACCAGACACCATGGATCTCAAGACCAGACACTATGAATCTCAAAACCAGACACCATGGATCTCAAGACCAGACACCATGGACCTCTGACACCATGGATCTCAAGACCAGACACCATGGATCTCAGACACTATGGATCTCAAGACCAGACACCATGGATTTCAGACACTATGGATCTCAAGACCAGACACCATGGATCTCAGACACCATGGATCTCAAGACCAGACACTATGGATCTCAAGACCAGACACTATGGATCTCAAGACCAGACACCATGGATCTCAAGATCAGACACTATAGATCTCAAGACCAGACACCATGGATCTCAGGACACTATGGATCTCAAGACCAGACACTATGGATCTCAAAACCAGACACCAGGGATCTCAAGACCAGACACTGTGGATCTCAAGACGAGACACATAGTGGCAACAAAAAAAAGCAGCCTTTGGGTGCATTGTTTCCTGCTTGTTTATAGCCTTGTACAGTTCAAGTGCCCATCTTGTTGTTTTTGTTGTTGTCCTGAGGTGGAATGTGTACACCAGTCACGATAATAGATGAAAACTCTCTCCGGTAGATACAAGGGTCGGCATTTGAGCTCGAGACTTCCACTGCGCTACAGTCTGCACACCATTGTTGTTGATGAAGAGACATACCCCTCCCCCTCTGGATTTCCATGAATCCAATGTTCTGTCCGCTTAGTGAATGGAGATTCCATCGAGTTGAATAGCCATGGGGGGTATCTTGTCCAAAGGCCATGTTTCAGAAAAACAGAGAATATTGCAGTTCCAAGAGTCCCGTTAATAGCCAAATCAGTGATCGGAGGTCATTCATCTAATTATCAAGTACATTGGCCAATAGAATGGAGGGAAGTGGTGGCCGGTTTTCCCTTCTTAGTCTCACCAGGATGCACGCTTTACTAACCTCTTTTTGCCTGACTTTACTCTTGGGAAAGATTGGGATGGAGGTACACAAAGAGCCCAGGGCGGATGAGTCGAAGTTGAAGCTGGATTTGAGGGTCGTAAACTACTGATCTGATGTTCAAAAAAAGTTAAGATAAACGCCAAAATAATCAGAAAATAACAAAGTTGGGTCGGAGCTTGCATGACGGCAACCATACAGTCCCTGCTCCATCTTGTTCCAGACTCTAAGCCAGGGATGGACAACTGGCTTGTAGTAATCATGGTCAAATTTCCAACCACGGGGGCCCATTGATTTTGTAAGTCACTCTCTAACTGCTAATTTCTCTCTCTGTTTTATTTGCAAGGTGGAGTGGTTTAAGGCCTGCTCTGACTTCCTGCTGTGAGTATGGATGTTGGTACCCAGACTCGCGAGCCACTGCGATGAGTTCAGATTGTTTATGGCCCCCATCCCTGCTCTAAGTGTTTGGCTTTAAAAAGATTCTGCACTCTTAGAAAAAAGGGATTCCAAAAGGGTTCTTCGGCTGTCCCCATAGGAGAACCCTTTTAGTTTCTAGGTGGAACCGTTTCTTGGTTCCATGTAAAACTCTTTTGGCATTCCGTGACACACCTTCTGTGTAAAGGGTTCTACATGGAACCAAAAGGTTTCTTACCTGGAACAAAAAAGATTATTCAAATGGTTCTCCTATGGGGACAAAGGGTTCTTCCCTTTTAGGTTCTAGAAAGCCACTTTTTTTTCTAAGAGGGTGTACTATACTACCGAAAGTCTTTCGCTCACTTTATTCCCCTAGAGACACTGTAGAAGGATTCTAAGATTAGATCTTTCGTCACTTGAACTAAAGGTTATATCTATTTAAACTGCAGCGAGTCTCCTTAATCAAAGCGCTGATGTGGAGTTGAGTTTTACTCGGAATGAAAATCTTTACTTTATTTGTCCCAATAGGTACTTTCTGCCATCTTTGTGCTCGCGTCATCAGTTCTACTGAGGAGAAAAGAGGGAGAGTTCTTGTGAAGCTGAGGTCCGTACATGACCGTTTATTCTGTTATTTTAACTTTGGTTGTTGTTGTTGTTGTATAATGCATCTGCAAGGTCTCCCTCGAAGGGAGCGTGCTGAAACTCTAATGACACACACACACTCTAATGCCATTGCCTTTTAGTAGAGCTCAGGGTGATAAAATAAATTTGTTTCACCCAACACACACACACACACACACACACACCACACACGCTCCTGATGCCCTCCACGAACCCAAACAGTCTCCGTGCTAAAACTATTCTTCATGGTTTCATGGCCTCTCTCTCTCTCTCTCTCTCTCTCTCTCTCTCTCTCTCTCTCTCTCTCTCTCTCTCTCTCTCTCTCTCTCCTCTCTCTCTCTCTCTCTCTCTCTCTTCTCTCTCTCTCTCTCTCTCTCTTTTCCATTCTTCTGTCTCTTTCTGCCCCAACGACATTGCTTATGATCTATATCTTCTTTTCTGTCAAATGAGCAAGGACAAGCAGTTCCCTGTTGGGAAAACTTGCAGCAATTATCTTGTTCTCTTCTCCCTGTAAGTCTTCAGAAACCCCAATGGAAGGCCAAATGTAGGCCTTAAGGATGTACTCTTGGTCTAATGGGTATGGTGTTGTTTTCACGTGCAGGAGACCAGGAGTTTGAATCCCACCAGAATTGTATTTATTACTGCACACTGTTGAAAAAGTTTTTCAGACCAAAAAAAAAAAAAAAAAAAAATGATTGGACAAGTTCCCTCCTCTGTTTTGGACCATTTTCTTCCATTTGGTACCTAATCGTCTTGTGTAGCCAGCCTTCCAAAATCCTGTCTCATTCACTTGACAATTGGCTCTAAGTAGAAATTATGTTTCCCCTCAGGAGAGGCATTTGTGCGGTGATGGGTTGGGGGGGAGGAATTCTTGTTTTGTCTGTGTCTCTTATCGTATCGGACCAAAGTTTTTAGTAGCCTATGCAGCATTCGTTTTTGTATATTTTGATGCTAGCTTAATTGGAAACACAATGTCTCTTTGGAACTCCACCCTTGGTTTTATAAATTGATTTAATCTACTACTCAACCCTTTTATCGTCTTTCTATCCAGTCTTTCGAACGGTAAAGTGATAATCGAGGCCTTCCATGGCTAGTTGCCTAGTGAATACGACACAGTAGTGAAATACGTGTAGTCCAACTAGTAATTTAACAAGATTTTTTAAAGTAGCTTAGTGTTAGTTAAATACATTTTCAAATCTTGGTAGTGTTTTTCAGCTGTTGGCAAAAAAAATCTAATATAATATGTGTCACGAATCCCATCGAAGGTGGCTCCCCTGCCTGCTCGGGCGGCGCTCGGTGGTCGTCGTCACCGACCTACTAGCCGCCGCTGATCCTTTTTTCCTTTTCGTTTGGTATGTCTTATTGTTTGCACCTGTCCCTCATTTGGTTTTTTTGATTTTGGTTATTTAAGCCTGGTTAGCCCGCCCAGTGTTGTGCGGGATTATTTTACGTCAGGTTGTATTTTATCGTTGGATGTGCTGGCGATTTATTACTTGTTATTAATTGCATGCTGTGCACCTATTTTGGGCACTTGGCAATTTACCCACGCCGTTTGAGTTTGGCGGTTGATCGTATTAGCTTTTTTTGTTCAAATAAACACGAAGTTCTGTACCTCTGCTCTCTGCGCCTGACTCCTACCACCACTCCTAGCAACACTCTGACAATATGGGTTAAAGGAAGCAACAATTTTCTTTTCTTTTTCAGCAGCAGACCTGAATAATTCTCACTTGACATTTTTTGATAGGCTACATTAAACATTCTGTGAACATCTGACTTCTCTCTTTCAATTTGTAGTCTATGACGTTTCAGATTTAGATATGATAGTTTATCACAAAGTAGTTTTGATGTTTTAAACTACTATTTTCAAAGTAACTTTAGTTAAATAAACTATATTTTCTGAAGGGTAGATTTAGTGTGGCTTAATTTTTGCTAGTGTGAAGTAATTGGTAACTTAGTAAAACTATATTTCCAGGGTTGGTCCCCCGCAACCATTCAAATACATTGGACATTCCACTGATAAATGTGGTGTGGTAGATAAAGCAATGAGGACTAGTGCCTCCAACTCCCCCTGGAGAACTTTTGGGATTGAGAATCAGTTTTAACCAGCCATGCTCAAATCAGCTAACCCAGACCAGTCCCATATGACTTAACTGTTTTTTCCTACCGGGTAAATTATGGCACAAATATTTTGGGATATTCATTTAGACTTCCTTAACTTCTTTCTTTAGACTTTTTACAAGGTTTCCGGTGGGATTGATCTTGTAGCATTTCTCAATGTCATTCACCATCATGTATGTGATGTATAGCAGTGGTGGTCGGTGCCGTTTTAAGATGAGGGAGGACACATTTATTTTTTCTTGAGCATGGCCTTATTTCTATTACAGCATATTGGATGACTGTCATTCATATTCCATTCAACCAGCTCAATGTAACATTGATAAGTGTAGGCTACTACATGATACTCTAGTTTTCCCTATACCCATCATGAGGTTGCTACAACCTACCCTGTGAATGAAAGTTTACAACGTAGGTGCACACATAGGTCGAGAGACAAATTGAGGTGACAGACAGTGACACATGGACAGACGGTGACACATTCAATACCGTCTTGCACACTCTTGCTTGCATCTAGCTGATCTAGGGTGTAATCATTAGTCCAGCAGTTTCAAATGAGAGTTTCTATTGGACAAATTCAGGTATGTTTATCCCGTTCGTTTGCTTTTTGATTAAGAAACGTTTTTTCAACAGAATCGGCGTAATGAATACACCCCCTGATCACAGATAAACACGGTTTATGCCTCCCGAGTGGCGCAGCGGTCTAAGGCACGCATCGCAGCTCTTAAAGCATCACTACAGTTTGATCCCAGGCTGTGTCACCAGCCCGGCGTGACCGGGAGGACCCATGAGGCGGCTGCACAATTGGCCAGCGTAGTCCCAGGTTAAAGGGAGGGTTTCTTGGCCGGCTGGGATTTCCTTAGGTCCCATCGCGCTCTAACGACTCCTTGATTGGAGGCCGGGCCCTGCAAGCTGGACCGGTGTTTCCTCCAACACCTTGGTGCGCCTGGCTTCCGGGTTAACACGGAGCAGTGTGTCGAGAAGCAGTATGGCTTGGCAGGCTCTCAACCTTCGCCTCTCCCGCGTCCGTACGAGAGTTGAAACTGAAATTTGATATCTTCTCTCTCTATCTCTCTCTTGCTTCTCCTTCATTTTGGAATAAATGAATTTGTTCAAAAATGTTATGCACTGCAGTGCTAACTAGCTGTAGCTTATGCTTTCAGTTCTAGATTCATTATCTGATCCTTTGATTGGGTGGACAACATGTCAGTTCATGCTGCAAGAGCTCTGATAGGTTGGAGGACGACCTCCAGAGGTTGTCATATCTACTGTGTAGGTCTATGGAATGGGGTGCGAACCATGAGCCTCCTAGGTTGTGTATTGAAGTCAATGTACCAAGGGGAGGACAGAAGCTAGCTGTCCTCTGGCTACACCATGATGCTACCCTGCAGAGTGCTGTTAAGGCTACTGTAGACCATTGCAAAACAGTGTGTATTAGTGAATTATTTGGTGACGTGTGAATATAGTTAGTCTAGTTTTATCTAAAAAGGATAACTTTTTTAAATGTTTTAAATTGTTATTTTTATGAAGTTCACTGATGAGGGTTCTCCCCTTCCTCCTCTGAGGAGCCTCCACTGGTGTATAGGCCTAATACTGAATGCCAAGCAAACGCCATTGTAATGCTGTGCAGCTGGAGTATTCTCTTCATATAGCTGCCCACAGGCATAATGCTCTTTTAGCTCTTACAGTAAGAGCAAACAAAGGCTTCTGGAAGTGAGCAGACTGCTGATGTCATTTCTACACAACTCAAAAGGCATGGCTCTACCAGGAGCTACAGTAAGTCACACAGAGACAATGAGAGAAGGTTTTCTCCACGTTGATATGAGCAGACAAATCGCTCCCAGGGAATCTGTGGATTTGAGCAGTTCTGTATTATATGACTGCTTCCTTGTTCTCTGAGCATCTAAAGGAAGTGTCCACTTGTGTTATTACTGCTTGTTATCATATACGCAAGCCGTGGCATGAGAATGTTCATCCTTACATTTATTCTCTTTCTACACCCCACCCTCTTTCTCCCTTTCCCTCTTCTCCCCCTCCCCTTGCTTTCTCCCTCTCCCACTCCCCTCTCTTTCTCCCTCCTCCCCCTCCTTCTCCCTCTCCCCGCCCTACTCTCCCCTCCCCTCTCTTTCTCCCTCTCCCCCGCCCCTCGCTCCCTCCCCTCCTTCTTTCTCCCCTCTTCCCCCTCCCCTCTCTTTCTCCCTCTCCCCTCTCTTTCTCCCTCTCCCCCTCCCCTCTCTTTCTCCCTCTTCCCCCGCCCTCTCTCCCATCCCCTCTCTTTCTCCCTCTCCCCCTCCCCTCTCTTTCTCACTCTCCCCCTCCCTTCTCTTTCTCCCTCCCCCTCTCTTTCTCCCTCCCCTCTCTTTCTCCCTCTCTTTCTCCTTCCCCTCTCTTTCTCCCTCTGCCCCTCCCCTCTCTTTCTCCCTCTCCCCCTCCCCTCTCTCTCATTCTTTCTGATAGGCTCCAATTATCAACTGCAGGTGTGAAGTAGACGTGTTCTGACACCTTGGCAACCAGCAATCACAATCCATCCGTCTGTCTGCTGAAGGATACACTTGCTCGTTAAACACCACCTGGAGTGTCTCTTCTGTTCAACCCCCCCAGTTTACTCAGTGAATGGTGGACAACGCTGGTGGATGGTGGACGACGCTGGTGGATGGTGGACGACGCTTCTTCTTGAGTCTTTTCCAGTAAATTTCAACAAACAAATTGTATCACAAAGATGCGACTGAACTGTCCCCCCATGTGGAGTGTGATTAGCGTGTTTATTGTGCTCGTACCCATTTGGGAGATGGGCTGCTCTGGCCTGACCTTGAACTCAGTGCCCCTGCATCAGGTCAGGATGTACCAAAGGAGCGGCGAAGAGGGGGCACACCACAGGCAGAGGCGCAGCTGGGGTGGGAATCAGTTCTTTGTGCTGGAGGAGTACATGGGGGACGAGCCACTCTACGTGGGCAAGGTAAGAGTTTCTGGGGTGTATTACTACAGTAAATAGGTGGATGTGTGACTGTGCTAATATGGAAAACGTACAGGTCGATTGGGTGAAGTACATAAATATAAAAAAGGAGTTCGTGCTACTTGTGTTAACCAATATTTCTGTACGTTTTTATGCATTTGTTAGAGACGTGAATTCACAGGAAGGATATATGAGGAACAGAGAAACGGTGTTTCAGAGAGTCTTGAGTTCACAGGCTTTCGCCCATCTCCGTGATCTGCATGTGTAAAAAAAAAAAACTCTTGATATAAGACTGCAAGAAGAGTACAGAAGTTTTTTTTTTAAATAGCAGGGTAAAAAACAAGTTTAGGGGTTTATTTAGTGAGAAGAAACTTTCAGAAGGTTTGCTCATAGAGCTGACAGTATCCCCGTTCTACATGACAGACGACCATACCCCATCTGCAAAAATGGCTTTCTATCTGAACACTCTGTAACATTGCATCCTCCTGAACCAGGCCCCTGGTGTCCACTTACGTCTCCTGCTTAAGGTCTGACAACAATTCTGGTTTTTGATAGGGCACCTCCAACATGAAGTAATGAATGGACTTCAGTGATACGTGATTGTGGCAGCTAAACCGAATGGCTGGTACATATATCCACCAGGAAGAGGAAGCTCTGATTGTTACACAATACAAGGGGGGGGGGGGCCGTTCCTTCGGTTAATTTATCTTTCTTTGGGGTCGGCAGTGTGCTAGGGACCCCATGCTTACTACTCCCTCAGTGCATGGTCCCGTGTGGCTCTGTTGGTAATTTATGGAGCTTGCAACGCCAGCGTGGTGGGTTAGATTCCCATGGGGGGACCAGTACGGTGAAAAAAAGTCTGAAGATGTTTCCCACTCACTACTGTAAGTTGCACTGGATAAGAGCTTATAACAACAACAAAAAATGCAATAATACCAGAGATAATACTTCAATGACTATTGTTGAATGGCACTGAGTTGGCAATCAGAGGCATTGTAAAGCTACGTACAGCAACAGGGAGGTCTGTATCAGCTACGAAGACTGAAGATCCTTCCAATTAGCAGGAATGACACAGGCTGTATAAGAATTTACACATTTATTCTTATCTCTTAATCAACTCTACCATAGGCTATAGAAAATAAAGACGGGTACTTAAACGGTGACATTTTGTTATTAAGGCTCACGCTTATTCTCGTTTTACGATCTGAAAGAAAAACAGAACAGCAACTGCAGCAGGAGTCCTCTGGAACGCGACTGAGAGTATATTTGATTCGCCAACCCAGTCAAATATGCGCTGACGAGTATGTTGCTATCAAAGCCTTTCTTTATCTATTCGATTGCTTTCAGTATTCACACAGCTCTCATATGTAGATGGCAAGGGGCATACAGATGAACATGTCTCTTTCATTTGTGAATTCGAGAGGTTGTTTGAGCACGCGTGTCTCTCATGGCGGGGGTGAATCTAACGAGCGATGCCTTACACATAAATGAATCTTGAACATGAAAAGGGGAGGACAACACTAGGAAGCCAAGAACGTACCATTTCTGCAGTTCTGAGCCCCTTAGTCTCTTCTGAACTTATTTAAATCCTTTCAGTCAGCGTATTGTCAGGCCTCGGGATACAAACCTAAATATCAGTCAGGGTATTGTCAGGCCTCGGGATACAAACCTAAATATCAGTCAGGATATGTCAGGCCTCGGGATACAAACCGAAATATCAGTCAGGATATTGTCAGGCCTCGGGATACAAACTAAATATCAGTCAGGATATTGTCAGGCCTCGGGATACAAACCTAAATATCAGTCAGGATATGTCAGGCCTCGGGATACAAACCTAAATATCTGTCAGCGTATTGTCAGGCCTCGGGATACAAACCTAAATATCAGTCAGCGTATTGTCAGGCCTCGGGATACAAACCTAATATCAGTCAGCGTATTGTCAGGCCTCGGGAATACAAACCTAAATATCAGTCAGCGTCTTGTCAGGGCCTCGGGATACAAAACCTACAATATCAGTCAGGATATTGTCAGGCCTCGGGATACAAACCTAAATATCAGTCAGGATATTGTCAGGCCTCGGGATACAACCTAATATCAGTCAGGATATTGTCAGGCCTCGGGATACAAACCTAAATAATCAGTCAGGATATTGTCAGGCCTCGGGATACAACCTAAATATCAGTCGAGGATATTGTCAGGCCCCGGGATACAAACCTAAATATCAGTCAGGATATTGTCAGGCCTCGGGATACAAAACCTAAATTATCAGTCAGGATATTTCAGGGCCTCGGGATACAAACCTAATATCAGTCAGATATTGTCAGGCCTCGGGATACAACCTAAATATCAGTCATGATATTGTCAGGCCTCGGGATACAAAACCTAAAATATCAGTCAGGATATTGTCAAGGCCTCGGGATACAAACCTAAATATCAGTCAGCGTGTTCTCAGGCCTCAGGATACAAACCTACTTCAAGTGTGAACTATACTATTTTTACTGACTGACAAAGGATTGCCACCCTACAGATGTTTACAATTCAAAATGTACAACACAATGTAAGGTTAAGGTAGAGCATAGAGATAGATGTATTCTCTGTAGAGCTAATCTGCAGTTGTCATAAATATATTTAAATATTTTATAATACATATACAGTATATTGTTTGGTGTAGTTTACAGTATATGTTATTAGGTGTAGTTTACAGTACATATTGTTAGGTTTAGTTTACAGTATATGTTATTAGGTGTAGTTTACAGTATATATTTTTAGGTTTAGTTCACAGCATATATTTGTAGGCTTAGTTCACAGCATATATTGTTAGGTTTAGTTTACAGCATATATTGTTAGGTGTAGTTTACAGTATATATTGTTAGGTTTAGTTCACAGCATATATTTGTAGGCTTAGTTTACAGTATATGTTATTAGGTTTAATTTACAGCATATATTGTTTAGTTTACATTATATGTTATTAGGTATAGTTTACAGCAGGTTGTCAAGTGTAGTTTACAGTATGTTGTCAGGTGTAGTTTACAGCATATATTGTCAGGTGTAGTTTACAGCATGTTGTCAGGTGTAGTTTACAGCAGGTTGTCAGGTGTAGTTTACAGCATATATTGTCAGGTGTAGTTTACAGCAGGTTGTCAGGTGTAGTTTACAGCATGTTGTCAGGTGTAGTTTACAGCATATATTGTCAGGTGTAGTTTACAGTATATGTTGTCAGGTGTAGTTTACAGTATATGTTGTCAGGTGTAGTTTACAGCAGGTTGTCAGGTGTAGTTTACAGTAGGTTGTCAGGTGTAGTTTACAGCAGGTTGTCAGGTGTAGTTTACAGTATATGTTGTCAGGTGTAGTTTACAGCAGGTTGTCAGGTGTAGTTACAGCAGGTTGTCAGGTGTAGTTTACAGTATATGTTGTCAGGTGTAGTTTACAGCAGGTTGTCAGGTGTAGTTTACAGTATATGTTGTCAGGTGTAGTTTACAGTAGGTTGTCAGGTGTAGTTTTACAGCAGGTTTGTCAGGTGTAGTTTACAGTATGTTGTCAGGTGTAGTTTACAGCAGGTTGTCAGGTGTAGTTTACAGTATGTTGTCAGGTGTAGTTTACAGTATGTTGTCAGTTGTAGTTTACAGTATGTTGTCAGGTGTAGTTACAGTAGTTTCAGGTGTATTTTACAGCATGTTGTCAGGTGTAGTTTACAGTATATGTTGTCAGGTGTAGTTTACAGTATGTTGTCAGGTGTAGTTTACAGTATATGTTGTCAGGTGTAGTTTACAGTATATGTTGTCAGGTGTAGTTTACAGTATGTTGTCAGGTGTAGTTTACAGCAGGTTGTCAGGTGTAGTTTACAGCATGTTGTCAGGTGTAGTTTACAGTATGTTGTCAGGTGTAGTTTACAGCAGGTTGTCAGGTGTAGTTTATAGTATATGTTGTCAGGTGTAGTTTACAGCAGGTTGTCAGGTGTAGTTTACGTATATTGTCAGGTGTAGTTTACAGTATATTGTCAGGTGTAGTTTACAGCAGGTTGTCAGGTGTAGTTTACAGTATATGTTGTCAGGTGTAGTTTACAGTATGTTGTCAGGTGTAGTTTACAGTATATGTTGTCAGGTGTAGTTTACAGTATATGTTGTCAGGTGTAGTTTAACAGCAGGTTGTCAGGTGTAGTTTACAGCATGTTGTCAGGTGTAGTTTACAGCAGGTTGTCAGGTGTAGTTTACAGCAGTTGTCAGGTGTAGTTTACAGCAGGTTGTCAGGTGTAGTTTACAGTATGTTGTCAGGTGTAGTTTCTGCCACATTGCGTATGCCTATCCAGTCCTTTTAGAACTGCAAAGGGATAATCAAGAGTGACCTTGGATAGGTGGTTGGGGCTAGAGGCTAAGGGTCAGTTTGGGATTGGGCCATGTCGGTTTTGTTTACTGAGTTAACTCTGCCTGTCTTCATCCAGATGGCTTGTCTGTCGGCAATTGGAGCATATAGCAGACACTGTGGTTTTGTGTTCTGGAGTCAGTCGGATGGCTGTTCTGGTACTCAACATTTTTCCCTTGTTGACCACTCCACCTTTCCTTCCCCTTCAACTCCAATCCACCTGGTTTCACATTCATGTTACAGTGGACACCGAGTCTTCCCTCAGCCCCCCCCCCCCCAAGTAGAGGCATATAGCACTTAGCCTATATCGAAGTGCTCTAAAAGTCTGCTCTAGTGCTGAGCGGTGTTACAGTACTACATAGAGACATGACAACATGGAACTCTATTCCACATCAGCTAACTGATGCAAGCAGTAGAATCAGATTAAAAAACAAAAAGATAAAAATACACCATATGGAACAGCGGGGACTGTGAAGAGACACACACAGAGGCACAGACACATGCATACACAAACAGATGCTATATCACACGCACTCTACACACACGGACACCTGGATTTGTATTGTAGATACAGTATGTGGTACTAGAGTAGTGGAAACAGTTTGGGGAAGGCCCTTTCCTGTTTCAGCATGACAATGCCCCCGTGCACAAAGCGAGGTCCATACAGAAATGGTTTGTCGAGACCGGTGTAGAAGAACTTGACTGGCCTGCACAGAGTCCTAACCTCAACCCCATCGAACACCTTTGGGATGAATTGGAAACGCCGACTGCGAGCCAGGCCTAATCGCCCAACATCGGTGCCTGACATCACTAACGTTCTTGGAGCTGAATGGAAGCAATTCCCCGCAGCAATATTCCAACATCTAGTGGAAAGCCTTCCCAGAAGAGTGGAGGCTGTTATAGCAGCAACAGGGGGGACCAACTCCATATTAATAACCATGATTTGGAATGAGATGTTCAACGAGCATGTGTCTACATACTTTTGATCATGTAGTGTAACTGCCTTAATATTGCTGGACCCCAGGAAGAGTAGCTGCAGGAACTAATGGAGATGTTTTAATAAATACAAATACTGGTGGTATATATATATAGGACCGTGACTGCCTGAGAGATGCATCACCAGGACGGGAGGCAATCGTCTGCGTTGGGTTTGTCATTTTTGTCCAGGCAGTCGAGTCATGCTCGATATTGTGGTCATAGAGTCGTGGTCAACTTCACTGACTCCAAAATGACTGGTATTTAGTCAGGATCATTATGACACGATTATGACATACATGCTCACGACAAGACTTTATTATGGCATCATAATGCATTAGACCCGTAGGCTGTAACAACAGTGTTACCAAAGTAACAACCTGGATACAGTGTTCCTACAGAGCTGCTCTGGCCCATTATCAGAAGCTCATTCTAGGCTTAGTCAGAGTCATCACAAAGCACAGTGGGCGTGGGGGAGGGGGGGGTTGAGTCTTGGTGGCATTCAGCCCACAAAAGACACGAGTGCCTCGACATTGAGACTCGAGGGGGATCATTGAAAATCCAAATGACTGCTCATGGACAGACATGAGCACTCGTTGTAATTGACTCATTTTACCTCAATTCTTGAAATTAATTGAGGTAAAATGGCATTTAGTTTTTAAGCGCCATATACATGGAACAAATTACTGGAATACGCTACAATTGGACACAACACTAGTGCCTTTCGGAAATGACATGTTCACAGAGGAAATTACATTTTATAATATTTTTTGTAATTTTATTTCTCATGCTCCTGCCTTGATTGTTATAATTGTGTCTTTAATTCCTTATTCCAATAGCATTTTGTGAATCAGGGATGCTTTGTAAAAGAGACATTGGTCTCAATGGGATGGAACATAATTGCCTGAGCCCGTCAGAAGTAAAGGAAGTGAGACAAAACAAGCTCAAAAGAGTCTCGCAGCCAGTCACCCTAACCTGTCAGTCGAGTTCCCACAGATCATACGCACTTGAATTTCCATTCATTCGACTCAATTGTCTGAAGACAAGGACCAAGTGGAGTGTTCCTCACAACAAAACAACTCACGGGTCTCTTGTAGATATTTTTGTCTTGGTCGTTCCACAAAAGAGTGTCTTTTGCATCCCTTTGATATTTTTAGTAAAATTGTGCATCAATAGTGAATTTTAAAAGCCTGTTATATTAAATGAAGAGCCCTTTAATATAGACCACATGGAGATTTAATAAACCAGATTTATTTAAATATGAATAAAGACTTGCTAAAGTGCCAAAATTCAGATTTTTGACATTTATTTATTTCATTTATGTTGTCCCTCATTTAAGGTCAACCCTGTGGCGTGAACTGAACTCTTGTTTAATATGGTGAAACTATTCCTTTTTCAATATTGTTAACATTATGATAATGCCCTTTTAGTGTAAGAGCTGTTTGAAAAGACCTGCTGAAATTTCTGCCTGTTTTGGTGGGATGGAGTTTGGCCTGCCTGATGACATCAACAACATTTTAAACCAATCTCATGTCACATTGCATTTGGGGAACCATTTTATTTCAAATTGAATCAAATCAAATTGTATTAGTCACATGCGCCGAATGCAACAGGTGAAATGCTTACTTACGAGCACCTAACCGACAGCGCAGTTAAAAAAATATGGATAATAATAAGAGATAAAGTAACAGTAATTAAAGAGGAGCAGTAAAAAATAACAATTTAACCTCTCTGCTGTATGTGGGACGCTAGCGTGCGCTAGCGTCCGATTTCAAAAAGGCTTTACAGCTAAAGCATAACATAGATTATGTTAGGGACAGCGCCTAAACAAGAAAAACCACACAGCCATTTTCCAAGCAAGGAGAGGCGTCACAAAAAACAGAAATACAGCTAAAAATTAATCACTAACCTTTGATGATCTTCATCAGATGGCACTCATAGGACTTCATGTTACACAATACATGTATGTTTTGCTCGATAAAGTCATATTTATATCCAAAAACCCCATTTTACATTGGCATGTAATGTTCAGAAATGTTTTTGGCCTCCCAAAACTTCCGTGAATGAGCACAGCAATTTACAGAAATACTCATCATAAACGTTGATAAAATATGCAACAGTTATTTAAAGAATTATAGATACACTTCTCCTTAATGCAACCGCTGTGTCAGATTTCAAAAAAAGCTTTACGGCCGAAAGCAAATTTGCAATAATCTGAGTACAGCGTTCAGACACGAAACCAAACCCGCCATTTTGTGGAGTCAACAAAACTCAGAAATAAAATTATAAATATTCACTTACCTTTGATGATCTTCATCAGAATGCACTCCCAGTGACTCCCAGGTCCACAATAAAGTTTGTTTGGTTCGATAAAGTCCATAATTTATGTCCAAATACCTCCGTTTGTTCACCGCGTTCAGTCCACTACTCCAAATGCAGGAAGCGAGAGCAAATGTCACGACGTAAAGTCAAAAAAAGTTAGATTTACATTGTAGAAATATGTCAAACGATGTAGAGCATCAATGCTTTAGGACGTTTTTAACATAAATCTTCAGTCATATTCCAACCGGACAATTCCAATGTCTTCAGAAAAGAAAAGGAACACAGAGCTACTCTCACGTGAGGGCGCGCCTCTGAGCTCATGTCATTTCCTCCCTCATCAAACTTCCAGCCCCCTTGTTCGCTCCATATTCACAGTAGAAAGCCCATGAAACAATGCTATAAGCTGTTGACATCTAGTGTGAAGCCTTAGGAAGTGCAAAATGAACCCTAATCACTGTGTACTGGATAGGGATTCACTTGAAAAACGACAAGCCTCAGATTTCCACACTTCCTGGTTGTATTTCTCTCAGGTTGTTGCCTGCCATATGAGTTCTGTTATACTCACAGACATCATTCAAACAGTTTTTGAAACTTCAGAGTGTTTTCTATCCAAACCTACTAATGATATGCATATCCTACCTTCTGAGCCTGAGTAGCAGGCAGTTTAATTGGGCACACCTTTCATCCAGACGTCAAAATACTGCCCCTACCCTAGAGAAGATATACAGGGGGGTGCTGGTAGAGAGTCAATGTGCGGGGGCACCGGTTAATTGAGGTAGTATGTACATGTAGGTAGAGTTAAGTAATTAAAGTGACTACTGCATAGATGACAACAGAGAGTGGCAGTGGTGTAGGAGGGGGGGGGGGGCAATGCAATGGTCTGTGCAGCATTGTATGTCAACATTCTTAGAGCCCTTTCTCCAGTCTACATCAAGTCTACATAAAGCCCTTCTCCAATCTACATCAAGCCCTTTCTCAAGTCTACATCAAGCCCCTTCTCAAGTCTACATCAAGCCCCCTTCTCCAGTCTACATCAAGCCCTTTCTCCAATCTACATCAAGCCCTTTCTCCAATCTACATCAAGCCCTTTCTCCAATCTTCATCAAGCCCCTTTCTCCAATCTACATCAAGCCCTTTCTCCAATCTACATCAAGCCCTTTCTCCAATCTACATCAAGCCTTTCTCCAGTCTACATCAAGCCCTTTCTCCAATCTACATCAAGCCCTTTCTCCAGTCTACATCAAGCCCTTTCTCCAATCTACATCAAGCCCCTTTACTCCAATCAACATAAATTTGTTTGGGAAGTTCCAAGTCATAACTAGATAAGGATTGTACCTAGTTTCAGCGAACTGCTGCATCTTTTCTACTTAGAACTCTTCAGTCTGATTTCGGGGCTCTTGTGTTTGTTTGTCCATTTATCTGTTGATTTTAAAATGGCAATATATCACCGGGGACAAACAATTTGGTATGACTGTTTGTGCCTAACTATTTTCTGACTCTGACAGCCTTCCTGTGATTGTGATATATACTGAACAAAAAGATAAACGCAACATGTAAAGTCTTGGTCCCATGTTTCATGAGCTGAAATAAAAGATCCCAGAAATGTTTCCAGATCTTCAAAAGCTTATTTCTCTCAAATGTTGATGCACAAATGTGTTTAAAATCCCTGTTAGTGAAGCATTTCTCATTTGCCAAGATAATCCATCCATCTGACAGGTGTGGCATATCAAGAAGGTGTGGCATATCAAGAAGCTGATTAACAGCTGGATCATTACACAGGTGCACTTTGTGCTGGGGACAATAAAAGGCCACTCTAAAATGTACAGTTTTTGCCACACAACACAATGCCACGTCTCAAATTTTGAGGGAGAGTGCAATTGGCATGCTGACTGCAGGAATGTCCAACAGAGCAGGGGTGCTGAGGAGTATTTCTGTCTGTAATACTGTAATAAAGCCCTTTTGTTGGGGAAAAACTCATTCTGATTGGCTGGACCCGGCTCCCCAGTAGGTGGGCCTATGCCCTCCCAGGCCCACCCATGGCTGTGCCCTTGCTCAGAAGTGGAATCCATAGTTTAGGGCCTAATTTATTTAAATTGATTGATTTCATTCTATGAACTGTAACTCAGTAAAATCGTTGAAATTGTTGCATGTTGTGTTTTTATATATTTTTTCTGTATAATTTATCTTTTTGACTGTATATGCCTTGATGAATCATATGCATATTTCCCATATGCTGGAACCCCACTGCTAAAAGCAGCTACCAAGACCAAGAGGGTCTCTGAACCTCTCCACGTCTCCATACCGATCTGATTACCTGATTGCAAGGTGACTGGAATTAGTGTCAGTAGTAACCTTGTCAATGGCTGGTTAATATGTATACTACATGGTGGGCTGCAACCTTAATAAGACAGCTGAAGCCGAGTTTAATATCGTGCCGCAATTATTAAAACATGCGCCCTCCGGGTCTCAAGAGTGCGCTAAGTAATATTGATAGTTATTATGGATGCGCATGGCTGGAGAATATGTAAGTCACTAAGGGGTTTGTAATTATTAGGGGCCTTGCTAGCAAGGGCTGTAGCCTGAGCCAGGATCCGTAGCAGTTAATTGGTTGCACTTGGCATTTGAGGGTATTTCCCCTTGGGGAATGTAAACCCAAGCTTCGGTCACTTTTAAAAAGCGGCGTACAAACTCAAACACAGAGTTAAACTTCCCAAGTTAATGTTTATATAGTCACAGCAGGCTGGTATTTTTATGTTTAATTAACCTGTATATGTCCACTTCCTCCAATAAGCCTAAAATAAAAAGCTCTTTCAAAATGGATACAGTTTGGCCTGAGCTAATCGCATTTTCCCCTATCCTCCCCTTTGATGGTCCCTTCCCTCTCGAGGGGAAGCCATTTCTTCCCCTATCCTCCCCTTGAATGGCCCATTCCCTCTCGAGGGGAAGCCATTTTCCCCCTATCCTCCCCTTGATGGCCCATTCCCTCTCGAGGGAAGCCATTTCCCCCTATCCTCCCCTTGATGGCCCATTCCATCTCGAGGGGAAGCCATTTTCCCCTATCCTCCCCTTGATGGCCCATTCCCTCTCGAGGGGAAGCCATTCTAGACCCCAACCACCCAAACCTCCCAACCTTCCTCTACTCCAGAGTACAGGAGGTTTGTGGCACCTTAATTGGGGAGGATGGCTTATGGTAATGGCTGGAGCAGAATTAGTGGAATGGTATCAAATACATCAAACACATGGTTTCCATGTGTTTGATGCCATTCCATTTGCTCCGTTTCCAGCCATTATTATGAGCCGTCCTCCCCTCACCAGCCTCCACTGATCCAAACGTTTAGACAATTGAAGCCAGCCTCCCCACCACCACTGGAAAAAAGCATGTCAGTCAATACGGGCGAGTGCAGATTAAATATGTGTTCCCTACTCCACATTAATGATTCCCCTCTCACACTCTCATCTCAACCACATTAATGATTCCCCCTCTCACCCTCTCACCCTGACCACATTAATGATTCCCCCCTCTCACCCTCTCACCCTCACCACATTAATGATTCCCCCTCTCACCCTCTCACCCTCACCACATTAATGATGCCCCCCTCACCCTCTCACACTCACCACATTAATGATTCCCCCCTCTCACCCTCTCACCCTCACCACATTAATGATTCCCCCCTCTCACCCTCTCACCCCTCACCACATTAATGATTCCCCCTCTCACCCTCTCACCCTCACCACATTAATGATTCACCCTCTCACCCTCTCACCCTCACCACAATTAATGATTCCCCCCTCTCACCCTCACCACAATTAAGATTCCCCCCCCTCTCACCCCTGATGTTCAGAAAGGTGAAATCAAACAAACTGAATAGTAGGGTATAAAAATAAACCAATTAAAAAGTGAAAAAAGTGGAAAGAGTGTTTGTGCTCCCGTTGTTAATTTCCTGTTCTGGGATCAACAAGCACCCCTCCCACCCACAATCCTCTTTGGAGTGTTTCCCAACATGTGAAATGTAACACTGGGTCTTTTAATGTAGCTGCCAGCCTCTGGGCTGCTCCACCATTTAATGTAGCTGCCAGTCTCTGGGCTGCTCCACCATTTATCTAGCTGCCAGTCTCTGGGCTGCTCCACCATTTAATGTAGCTGCCAGTCTCTGGGCCGCTCCACCATTTAATGTAGCTGCCAGTCTCTGGGCTGCTCCGCCATTTAATGTAGCTGCCAGTCTCTGGGCCGCTGCACCATTTAATGTAGCTGCCAGTCTCTGGGCCGCTCCACCATTTAATGTAGCTGACAGTCTCTGGGCCGCTCCACCATTTAATGTAGCTGCCAGTCTCTGGGCTGCTCCACCATTTATCTAGCTGCCAGTCTCTGTGTTACTCCTCCAGTCTCCGGGCTGCTACACCAGTCTCTGGGTTACTCCTCCAGTCTCTGGGTTACTTCTCCAGTCTCTGGGCTGCTCCTCCAGTCTCTGGGCTGCTCCTCCGGCCTCTGGGTTACTCCTCTAGTCTCTGGGCTGCTCCACCAGTCTCTAGGCTGCTCCTCCAGTCTCTGGGCTGCTCCACCCAGTCTCTGGGCTGCTCCTCCAGTCTCTGGGCTGCTCCACCAGTCTCTGGGCTGCTCCCTCCAGTCTCTGGGCTGCCTCCTCCGCCCTCTGGGTTACTCCTCTAGTCTCTGGGCTTCTCCACCAGTCTCTGGGCTGCTCCACCAGTCTCTAGGCTGCTCCTCCAGTCTCTGGGCTGCTCTTCCAGTCTCTGGCTGCTCCTCCAGTCTCTGGGCTGCTCCACCAGTCTCTGGGCTGCTCCTCCAGTCTCTGGGCTGCTCCTCCGGCCTCTGGGTTACTCCTCTAGTCTCTGGGCTGCTCCACCAGTCTCTGGGCTGTTCCACCAGTCTCTAGGCTGCTCCTCCAGTCTCTGGGCTGCTCCTCCAGTCTCTGGGCTGCTCCACCAGTCTCTGGGCTGCTCCACCAGACTCTGGGCTGCTCCACCAGTTTCTAGGCTGCTCCTCCAGTCTCTGGGCTGCTCCTCCAGTCTCTGGGCTAATCCACCAGTCTCTGGGCTGGCTCCACCATTTATCAGAGCAGCAGATGAAAGTCATCAGGTTGGCAATCACCAGCACTTTCTCCTGGCTCATCTTCGAGTGCCACTGCAACAGCCATTCTCTCTCACAGAGACACCACACACACACACACACACCACACACAACTGACACACACACACACACACACACACACCACACACACACACACACACACACACACACACACACACCACACACACACACACACACACACACACACACACACACACAAACTAATAATGGAGCAAATGAATAGTCTGCCTTTGATATAATTAGGTAGAATGGGCTGGTGGCTGTGGTATGAACAAGTTCGTTTAATTCAAGCCAGCAGAGCTCTTTATGTGTCCGAAAACGATATGAGCAGACATTTCTGATTCTAACGGCGATGATAAAAGGATAAAAGCTCTGGATTTCATTCGAATGGAGCAGTACCATAAAGCAGTACAATACTATTTGCATTTATATAGCTAGCACCCTTGAGGCGTTCATTTATTCACCCCCCCAAATATAAGCCAAAAGAATTTCAGACAATGAGACTGCAAGCACACAAGAGTCCAGTGAATCAATCTGAAGCTAATAAAATCCTTTCCCCCCAGGATTCAAATACTTTTTGAAATCATTCAAATATTTAGAATATTTGCTTTAGCCTGCATGGAGGTGCCAAATGGGTGGGGTTTGCTGTTTTGCGACTATTCTATTGGTTCCATTGCACCAGGCAAGCTCAATCAAGCCAAGCTTAAGAATTTGAAGGATTTCAAATAGTATTTAAACCCAGGTCTGCTAAGAACCTGGAGGTGTGCTGGGGTAATTATTTTGGTTCTTTCAGATATGTCTGTCTGTTTAGGCATGAGGGGCTCTCCAACAGACTGAAAATAAAATGATGAAATCTGTAGGCGCTTCTCCACCTGAGCTTAGAGCGGAGGAAGACAGCGGGAGCCAATTTCCGTCCTGGATCTGTCGTTTATTGTTAGATGTTATGAACAAAGACTTCAAAGTGAGATGAGGAATGGAGGCCCTGAAATGTCAAGCATTCTTTCTTGTCTCCATCTCTCTCTCTCTTTCTCTCTGGGTCTCTCTCTCTTTCTCTCTGGGTCTCTCTCTCTTTCTCTCTGGGTTTCTCTCTCTTTCTCTCTGGGTCTCTCTCTCTTTCTCTCTGGGTCTCTCTCTCTTTCTCTCTGGGTCTCTCTCTCTTTCTCTCGGGGTCTCTCTCTTTCTCCTCTGTCTGTATCTCTTTCTCTCTGGGTCTCTCTCTTTCTCTCGGGGTCTCTCTTTCTCCTCTGTCTGTATTACTTTCTCTCTGGGTCTCTCTTGCTTTTTCTCCTCTGTCTGTATCTCTTTCTCTCTGGGTCTCTCTTTCTCCTCTGGGTCTCTCTCTCTTTCTCTCTGGGTCTCTCTCTCTTTCTCCTCTGTTTGTATCTCTTTCTCTCTGGGTCGCTCTCTTTCTCTCTCCATTTACCTCTCTTTTTCTTTGGGTCTCTCTCTCTTTCTCTTTCTCCTCTGTCTGTATCGCCATCTTTCTGGGTCTCTCACTTTCTCCTCTGTCTGTATCGCTGTCTTTCTGGGTCTCTCTCTCTCTCTTTCTCCTCTGTCTGTATCTCTTTCTCTCTGGGTCTCTCTCTCTTTCTCCTCTGTCTGTATCTCTTTTCTTTCTTTCACTCTCTCTTTCTCTCTCCATTTATCACTATTTTTCTTTGGGTCTCTCTCTCTTTCTCTCTCCGTCTCTCTCTCTCTTTCTCCTCTGTCTGTATCTCCTTTCTGGGTCTCTCTCTCTCTTTCCCCTATATCTGTATCTCTTTCTCTCCGGGTCTCTCCATTTCTCCTCTGTCTGATATCACTTTCTCTCTGGGTCTGTCTCTCTTTCTCTCTGGGTCTTTCTCTTTCTCCTCTGTCTGTATCTCTGTCTCTCTGGATCTCTCTCTCTGTCTCTCTGGGTCTCTCTCTCTTTCTCTCTGGGTCTCTCTTTCTCTCTGGGTCTCTCTTTCTCTCGGGGTCTCTCTCTTTCTCCTCGTCCTGTATTACTTTCTCTCTGGGTCTCTATCTCTTTCTCTCTGGGTTTCTCTCTCTCTTTCTCTGGGTCTCTCTCTCTTCTCTCGGGGGGTCTCTCTTTTCTCTCAGGGTCTCTCTCTCTTTCTTTCTGGGTTTCTCTCTCTTTCTCTCTGGGTTTCTCTCTCCATTTCTCTGGGTCTCTCTCTCTTTCTCTCGGGGTCTCTCTTTCTCTCTGGGTCTCTCTCTCTTTCTCCTCTGTCTGTATCTCTTTCTCTTTCTTTAACTCTCTCTTTCTCTCTCCATTTATCACTATGTTTCTTTGGGTCTCTCTCTCTTTCTCTCTCCGTCTCCTCTCTCTACTCCTTCTCCTCTGTCTGTATCTCACTTTCTGGGTATCTCTCTCTCTTTCCCCTATATCTGATCTCTTCTCTCCGGGTCTCTCTCTTTCTCCTCTGTCTGTATCACTTTCTCTCTGGGTCTGTCTCTCTTTCTCTCAGGGTCTCTCTCTCTTTCTTCGGGGTCTCTCTTTCTCTCAGGTCTCTCTCTCTCTTTCTCAGGGTCTCTCTATCTTTCTCTCGGGGTCTCTCTTTCTCTCAGGATCTCTCTCTCTTTCTCTCTGGGTTTCTCTCTGGTTTCTCTCTGGGTTTCTCTCTGGGTTTCTCTCTGGGTTTCTCTCTGGTTTGTCTCTGGGTTTCTCTCTGGGTTTCTCTCTGGGTTTCTCTCTGGGTTTCTCTCTTTCTCTCTGGGTTTCTCTCTCTCTTTCTCCTCTGTCTCTCTCTCTCTCTGTCTCTCTGGTTTCCTCTCTCTTTCTCTGGGTCTCTCTCTCTTTCTCTCGGGGTCTCTCTTTCTCCTCTGTCTGTATTACTTTCTCTCTGGGTCTCTCTCTCTTTCTCTCTGGGTTTCTCTCTCTCTTTCTCTGGGTCCTCTCTCTTTTCTCGGGTCTCTCTTTCTCTCAGGGTCTCTCTTTCTTTCTGGGTTTCTCTCTCTTTCTCTCTGGGTTTCTCTCTCTCTCTTCTCTCAGGGTCTCTCTCTCTTTCTCTCAGGGTCTCTCTCTCTTTCTCAGGGTCTCTCTCTCTTTCTCTCGGGTCTCTCTTCTCTCAGGGTCTCTCTCTCTTTCTCAGGGTCTCTCTCTCTTTCTCTCGGGGTCTCTCTTTCTCTCAGGATCTCTCTCTCTTTCTTTCTGGGTTTCTCTCTCTTTCTCTCTGGGTTTCTCTCTCTCTTTCTCTCAGGGTCTCTCTTTCTTTCTGGGTCTCTCTCTTTCTCTCTGGGTCTCTCTCTCTCTTCTCTCTGGGTTTCTCTCTGGGTTTCTCTCTGGGTTTCTCTCTCTCTTTCTCCTCTGGGTCTCTCTCTTTCTCTCAGGGTCTTTCTCTTTCTCCTCTCTCTGTATCTCCTCTCTTTCTCTCTGGTCTCTCTCTCTTCTCTCTGCTCTCTCTCTCTCTCTCGGGCTCTCTCTCTTTCTCTCCGGGTCTCTCTCTCTTTCTCTCTCGGGTCTCTCTCTCTTTCTCTCGGGGTCTCTCTCTTTCTCTCTGTATCTCTTTCTCAAGGCGTCTTTCTCCCGCTCTGTCTCTCTCCTCCACAACACAATGAGCTGAGGGCACTACACTCTTAGAAAAAAGGGTTCCAAAAGGGTCTTTGGCTCTTACATTTACATTTTAGTCATTTAGCAGACACTCTTATCCAGAGTGACTTACAGTAGTGAATGCATACATTTCATACAATTTCATACATTTTTTGTTTCTGTGCTGGCCCCCCGTGGGAATCGAACCCACAACCCTGGTGTTGCAAACACCATGCTCTACCAACTGAGCTACAGGGAAGGCTAGAATCCCTTTGGTTCCAGGTAGAATCTTTTTGGTTCCAGGTAGGACACTTTTGGGTTCCATATACAGTGATTACTCAACTAAAGGTTTTGCAATTGTGCTGCGGGACTTAGAGGTAATTTGTGGTTTAATACGGTACCCTGTGTCACCACTTCATTGCTCCAGACCAGCGCAAGGGGGAGTTAGAGCACTAATTATGCTTTTGGGTCCCAAGGCACTACTGTGTCTCTAACCGACAATAAATGAGCGACATAAATCAAATAGAAACTGATAATTGTGCACGACTTTCAATGAACTGAATGATTAGGATGGAGAAAGTGATTGAATTTAGAACAATAGTGTAAGAACTGCTATTCCTCACCCTCAAAAATACACTTATTTTTTGGTTTCTATCTATCAGTATACTTACTAAAACTGTTGTAACACTAAGGTTTTTATTGTAAGAGAAACAAAATGTTCAATTATTTTCCATGATATTCTTAAGATATAGGTGTTGACTGAATAAAGCAAGTGATGTGTTTATTTAGTTATGGATCCATAACGAATTACTATGGGAATAAATATCACTGAATGACAGAAATATTGGAACAAAGTGGTCTAATGAAGGTAAACAAATTGTTGCTTAGTGGAAAATACTGATTCAAACACACACGGTCATTGTACAGTGCTATTATGGCTATTAGCAGGGCTATTAGCAGGACAATAGACTCTTGCCTAAAAGGAGGGTAGGGGGAGAATTGTATCGTCAAATGTATTTCTTAGTTAGGTTGGCTGTATCACAACCGGTCGTGATTGGTTGCAATTTCAGTTTAATCCACCAGAAAAGACAGAACCAATAATACAACAAATATTGTTGTTAAACTCAAACATACTAATTGATAAAAATAAACTTTATCAATTGGAGCCTTTAACACATGGAAGAAGGAAAAGTATTATAATTTTAATTAACTCTGTTTTTCACAAGCGTAGCAGGCTGTGAATTCTGCAAACAGGGTTTCTAGGATGGGCTATTAGCAGGACAATATATATTGGTCATACTGGTCATGACTCCCGAGTGGCGCAGTGGTCTAAGGCACTGCATCTCAGTGCAAGAGGAGTCACTACAGACCCTGGTTTGAATCTAAGCTGTATCACATCTGACCGTGATTGAGAGTCCCATCATCATCCAGGTTAGGGTAGGGTCCTTGTCCAAGAAATAGGCACAGTGGGTTTATGGTTTCTCTCATTCTTAAAACATAAATAAATATTTTGGCCTTTATAAATATTATTTTGGCATTTTTTCAGATTACATTTCGCTCACTTACATTTTTTAAAACGAAATAATCTCCAAAATATTGTTATATTTAGCCTACCTGCTGTGGTCAACTATTTCAGCAACGTTTCGCGCTGCTCTGAGACAAGCATGGAGAAACGACAATGTTCAATTATATTCCATGATACTTAAGATATAATATAAGCAAGTGATGTCTGTTTAATAATCAAGTTGATGGCACAGTCATATAGCCTGGCACCTACATAAATCTAAGTGACTCACTCATTCATGGCTTTGGATCAAAATAAATAAGTACCAACATTCTTTCTGATAGTCTTTAATAAAGAAATGTTTGGTTATCCTGACCTGGACACCATGTATTATAATTGGCCATGATGGGTTATTAGCAGGACAATAGACTCTTAATAACACCTCTCTGTATTTTGATACTTTGTGCAAGGAAATTGATCAGCATGAAAAACTTTGTGGATGTGGCCTCCTGAGAGGAGCAGCGGTCTAAGACACTGCATTGCATAAATAAATAATTCAAAATAACAAACTGCCTTTATTTACAAATTAGTGAGAATGTCTCACCCCGTGTTCAATAAGGGCTTTTTTCTCGCTCACTCTAGGTTAAATGAAAACAAAATTATCTCAAAAATATCGTTATTTTTTAAACAAAGCAATTATTATTATTAATTAATTAATTTAGAATGATATAAAAGCCCCTTAGATATTCTCACAGACCAGATTTGCCCTAACGAAAAATGCCCATTAGATATTAATATTAGAATCCTCCAATCCTCTAAATGAAATTATTGGCAGAGAGTCACGTACATTTTACATTTACATTTTAGTCATTTAGCAGACGCTCTTATCCAGAGCGATTTACAGTAGTGAAGGCATACATTCCAATTCATTTCATACATTTTTTTTTCCAAACATCCACGTCATTGAAAAAAATACCTGAGTCTCACTAGTGTTGAGTAATGTTCTGTTAAAAGTGCTGTAGGTCTTATTTATTTTGAAGTTAAAAGCAATAGGATTTGAAGCAATAGCCTACCCGCTGTGGTCAACTATTTCAGCACTGTTTTGCGCTGCTCTGAGACAAGCATGGGGACTGGTCTTGATAAATCAATTAGTTTTTTATTTTCACTAAATCTCCGTTTGGGTATTGGTTAGACTACAATTATACAATTAGGGTGTAGAAATGTTATGCTCTGAGTACTGTAGCCTACTCCCGACCGTCACGTTGTACGCCATATTTTCTCTTCCATCCTAACAGAAACCCTGAGGGTTTCGTTTTTCTTGAAATAGAAACACCATAATATTAATCAAAATAATTAAGCAACATTTCTTAAAATCAATCCCGTATACTATGTTCTTACAAAAAATTGTTTTAAATTCTCTAGTACAGGCAATATTGAAGGCTATCAAATGCTTCTCAAAGATGCCCTCTGGTGGTCAAAATAGCACTAACTAGCATTGATGGTAGCAATGGCTGACAATTAAATAACGTGCCATAGAATTCTGCGGCCGCCCACAAGGTGTTGTCTGTCCTCGGTTACAACACTCACTACCAAGTTCCAAACTGCATCCCCTGTGGCTCAGTTGGTAGAGCATGGTGTTTGCAACACCAGAGTTGTGGGTATGATCCCCACGGGGGACCGGTACGGAAAAAATGTATGAAATGTATGCATTCACTACTGTAAGTCGCTCTGGATAAGCGTCTGCTAAATGACTAAGATGTAAATGTAAGCAACGTCAGCGCAATGCCTGTTTGTCGGGAGCTTCATTAAATGGGTTTCCATGGCCGAGCAGCCGCACACAAGCCTAAGATCACCATGCGCAAGTCCAAGTGTTGGCTGGAGGTA
>NW_021822194.1:0-35648 GCF_901001165.1 Salmo trutta | reverse complement strand
ATATAGGGAATAGGTGCCATTTCGTATGCAGCCAGTGTCTATGGAATGTGTTTACTGTACAACCATAACAAACATTGACGAACAACCTAAAAACTCTACCAAGTAATCAAGTTAGGGGCCTATTAAAGTGTAACTAAATTGCTGAAGTAACAAACAAGACGACCTTTCCACAATACAACGGGTACAGACACGTGCAAATGAAAACGGTGTGAAAATGCCTGATGATACTGAGATTAGTGTGTTTTGTGCAGAGACCTGTGCTCTAGCACCATGAAAATGTCGCCCTAAGTGATGTCTGCAATAAATGTCAGGGTTCGGGTCAGTGTGCTCCACAGCGCCACAGGCCTTGTCTTTCCATAACTACTGGTATAAACAAACTCTAGCTCTAAAATAAGTAAATCAGGTTAAAGATTCTGCAGATTGGGAGAAAGGCGACACTGGCCGCCCCCACCACCGTTATCGTTTTTTGTTCCGAGCCGAGGAGCGTCGTGCAGCACGGTAAAAACAAAAACGCTCAACATATTACGCTCTTTTATTGCGTGTGCAATGACGTCAGAGGAGAAGAAAGTGTTTGTTGTTTGCAGTAACTTATTTGTTGTTCTAAAACTGCAGACAGACTTGGCTGTTTCACTATTAAGGATTCCAGCTTTAAGGTTCTGCTTAGTTAGTGTTAAGTATGTCTGAGCTGCTGACCTCTGCACAGCGAGCCGCAGGGCCTCCTATCTCTATAGCTACTGATAAAAAAAAAACTCAAACACTAGCAGCAGTAGGAAGGGTTAAGGTCAGGGTCATGACCTCTCCACAGCGGGCCGCAGAGCCTTCTCTCTCTCCAGCATCTCAGGATCAGCTTGCCCCACTCCTCCTCCAGGTCGTTGGGGTGCATGCCCAGGGGCAGCTTGATGCGCCCAAACTCCATCCATACCTGGGGAACACAAACATGCACAGAATTTTTACTTCTATAACACATACAGTGCATTCAGAAAGTATTCAGACCCCTTCACTTTTTCCACATTATGTTACAACTTATGCCTTATTCTAAAATGGATTCATTTGTTTTTCCCCTCAATCTACACACAATACCCCATCATGACAAAACAAAAACAGGTTTATCGAAAATGTATTTAAAAAAAATTAAACTGAAATATCACATTTACATAAGTATTCAGACCCTTTACTGCGTACTTTGTTGAAGCACCTTTGGTAGTGATTACAGCCTTGAGTCTTCTTGGGTATGACGCTACAACCTTGGCCCACCTGTATTTGGGGAGTTTCTCCCTATTCTTCTCTGCAGATCCTCTCAAGTCCTGTCAGGTTAGATAGGGAGCGTCGCTACACAGCTATTTTTAGGTCTCTCCAGAGATGTTCAATCAGGTTCAAGTCTGGGCTCTGGCAGGGCCACTCAAGGACATTCAGAGACTTGTCCCAAAGCCACTCCTGGGTTGTCTTGGCTGTGTCGTTGTCCTGTTGGAAGGTGAACCTTCGCCCCAGTCTGAGGTCCTGAGCGCTCTGGAGCAGATTTTCATCAAGGAACTTTTTACTCCGTTCATCTTTCCCTCAACCCTGACTAGTCTACCTGACTAGTCTGCTGCTGAAAACATCCCCACAGCATGATGCTGCCACCACCAGGATTCATCGTAGGGATGGTGCCAGGTTTCTTCCAGAAGTGACGCTTGGAATTCAGGCTAAAATAATTCAATCTTGGTTTCATGAGACCAGATCGACTATGAGAAACAAGACTGAGTCCTTTAGGTGCCCCTTGGCAACTCCAATGGGCTGTCATGTGCCCTTTACTGAGGAGTGGCTTCCGTCTGGCCACTCTACCATAAAGGCCTGATTGGTGGAGTGCTGCAGAGATGGTTCTCCTTCTGGAAGGTTCTCCCATCTCCACAGAGGAACTCTAGAGTGCTGTCAGAGTGACCATCGGATTCTTGGTCACCTCACCTCCCTGACCAAGGTCCTTCTCCCCCAATTGCTCAGTTTGGCAGGCCGGCCAGCTCTGGGAAGAATCTTGGTGGTTCCAAACTTCTTCCATTTAAGAATGATGGAGGCCACTGTGTTCTTGGGGACCTGCAGAATTGCTTAAGTACACTTCCCCAGATCTGTGCCTCGACACAATCCTTTCTCTACGGACAATTCCTTCGACCGCATGGTTGGTTTTTGCTCTGACATTCACTATCAACTGTGGGCCCTTACATAGACAGGTGTGTGCCTTTCCAAAACATGTGCAATCAATTGAATTTACCACAGGTGGACTCCAATCAAGTTGTAGAAACATCTCAAGGAGGATCAATGGAAACAGGATGCACCTGAGCTCAATTTTGAGTCTCATAGCAAAGGGTCTGAATACTTATGTAAATAAGCTATATTTTTTTTAAATACATTTGCAGAAATGTCTATTTATTTATTACATTTTAGAATGAGGCTGTAACGTCAAACAAAATGTGGAAAAGGTGAAGGGGTCTGAATACGTTCCGAATGCTCTGTATGCCTACACACTCTTTACTTTTACATACAATACAAAAATAATATGCAACACACTATAAATCCAGAATTTCGCCTGCAAAGTACATTGTTTCGAGTGCAAAGGACAAATCTCTTCGAGGTCTTGAAGTATAAATGTTTTGGGTTGTGAGTCATCATGTGTCATTGATCAGGAGGGCAGTGGGAAAGTAGGACCGAGGGCAAATGGAAGAGGATTTGATAGGAAGAATTATAGTTTGTTGTCTCAAGGCAGTGGCATGGGGTTGAAATGGCCTGGTGCAGAGGACAGGGTGTTCGATCTCTCTCTCTCTCTCTCGCACCACACACACACACACCAACCAACACACACACACACCACACACACACACACTACCCGAGGGACTCATGATGCACAGTGTGGCCCGCTCATGGTGGCAGAAACCAGGTCACCTCTTCAAATCCTTTTCTTTCTCTCTCCATCTCTCTCTCTCTCTCTCTCTCTCTCGTCAATCTCTCCATGTTTCTCTCTCTTTTGTCGGTCATTGAGTTTATGAGTTTCAGTTTTCTACAAGACTAACCAATGCCAGCCAAATATGCCATATATATGTTGTTGAAATGAGGCGGTGTCCTCAAGGGTAATAAAAGTATCTGCCTGGGTTTGTAGTTCAGTCTCTCGGATGGTGAACCGGTGTTTACCATCAACGTAGGTTTGCGGTTTCTGCTGACATTTTACAGAGCTTGTTGTCATTGAGTCTCAATAGGTTTTAGAAAAGTCTCCCTCTTCCTCCCTCCCTCCCTCCCTCCATCCCTCCATCCATCGCATACCTCCAGCAGTTTGTAGAGGTGTTCAACGCCACTCTTCTCCAGCTCCTTGGCAGGGATCTCCGTCTCCTTGAAATGGACGTACTCATTGTGAAGTGCCTGTGGGACAGTGACAGGGTGTTGACAAAGGCTAGATGTCAATAATAGACTGTCTTTGAATGACCGTATTCATAAAGCATCTCAGTAATGCTGATCTAGGAACAGCCCCCCCCGTCTATATAATCATATTCATGATTATCTAAATCGCTGAACTCATCCTAGATCAGCACTCCTACTCGGATATGCTTTATAAACATTTATTTTTCATCTTTACCCACATCCTGTCCCCCCTCTCCCTCATCCCCTTATTGCCTCTCTCTTTCGACCCATCTTTCCTTCTCCTCCATTCTGCCTATTTTATTCTCTTCTCTCCATCGCCCGGACTCCCTTTCTTGACCCTTTCCCTCCCTCCCTCTTCACCGTGAGCTCCACAGGGTTAAGTGGGAAGTTCTTGTTGGCCATGAGTGTCGTGTGCTGCTGCCGGCTCCACTGCAGCAGAGTGGAGAAACGAGACTGGTACTCTGCCCAGCGGTGATCCACCTCCTGATAGAGGAGAGAGAGGGAAGGAAGAAAGGGAGAGGAGGGGGGAAGAGAAAGATAGCCGTCAATATACTTCAATGGCAGACTGCGATCAATGGAGTCCATTATTGGCTCCAGAGCTTTGGCAACATGATGTCCCTTGAGCGGTCATGCCAATAAGAGTACAGATATTCATTCCAAATACTCTCGTTCACACAGACTGACCAACTGTACATTAATACAAGCTAAAGTTAACGTGAGAGGAGTAGAACATACATGTGCAGCGATGCCCTCTCCTCCCTCTGGGATCTTGGGGAAGGCATCGTAGATGGAGGAGACGTATGTGATGACCGACTTCTCATCTGGAGACGGAACGTCCACATCTAGATAGATATATATATATAAATAAGATATATAAATGTGTGAGAGAGAGAGAGAGAGAGAGAGAGAGGTAGGAGGAGACGGGGAGATGAAAGGGGGAGTGGAAAGGTCAACACGTTATAAATGGTAGAGAGAGGCAGACCAACAGAACACACAGAAACACAGACAGTATCATAATGTACACTACTCTCACGATACCAGACCTGTCAACACCGTAGAACTGCTGGAGGCCAGAAGTATACAGACAGAGAGACAGAAACACAGATGGACAGAGACACAGACAAACAGAGAACAGACAAAGACAGGCAGGCAGACAGTTACCTTCAGCGTCCATAGTCTGGTCACCCCTAGCGACTCAGCGATCTCAAAGGCCTGCTCCAGGTTGTCAAGGTTACTCTGCTGCGCCACCACCTCCATGTCAATCAGGTCTGGCCTGGAGACCATCAGAGGGGGAGACAGGGGGGTTAGAACTAAAGGTGTGTGTGTGTGTCCGCATGCATCTCAGTGAGTGATTGTGTGTGTACCTGAATCGGTGGAGCAGGGCGTTGAACATGCGCCCGTCGCTCCAGGAGGAGGAGAAGTTGGTACAGCGGAGGCCAGGCCAACCCTCTGAGGCCTGCTGGCTCCATAACAACAGCTTCTCCTTAGCCGTCAGGTCCCCAGACTCACCGCTCACATAGATCTCTGAGATCTGGAAACAGAGGGATATGGTTCATACAGGAAACACTCATGAACACACACACACTCCCCGCTCACATAAAATGTCAGATCAGGAGAGACCAGAGGAGAGGGTTAATGAATATGGGACATGCATATTGGGATGACTTTGCTTGGATCCATCCACAAGTATTGGCAGAAGGTTCCAAACATGAACTATTTGATGGTCAAAGGATGCCTGCTCTTACTGTAATCATGGTAAGGAAAAACATGTTATATGAAAGCCACAACAGCTGGCAGAGATGCACACCCTTTCCCTTTAGGGGCAGACACTCATTACAGACTACATTATCCTCTCATATTCATGACATTGTCCTACTACCAGACTGTAACCCACAGTGGGGATTCATTACACTGTTTCAAACAGGACAAACTAATCGCTGTACCCACATTTCACACAGGCCCACGCACACACGGATGTACGTGACATGCAAACGTACACACACACCACACACACACACACACAGTGAGTCCAGAATTGTATCAATGTGCTAGTCTTCTATTCACTTTGATTCAAACTTGTCGTCTTTGTTCCTATCCTTCATCTTCTCTGTCCTTTAACCAATAGGCCTTCAGCCCGAGCCAACGTTCTTTTCTCCTTCGGTCTCTCATTATTCCGGCCAGCTCATTAGCTTGTTTTCTCACCACAATCTCCCCCTCTCCCTCCTCCACTTGTTCATTCCTTCATCCATCTACCCCCTTCCCTCCCCCCTCGGCAGGCCTCCGTCCAGCCCACCCCTTCTATCTGTCACGTCGGCTTTTCTCCTCATTTGATCTGTTCTTCCTCTGCCTTGTTTGAATCGTCCGTCTCTCCTTCGCATCAATCTGCTGTTTCCCTCCTCTTTTTCCATCCCTCTTTTCTTTTTGAGGTCAAAGCGCTTATAACCTACTTAAGCCAACCGTCCTCCACCTCACCCCCTCCCCACTCGCTTCCCTTTCTTCTCTACACTTGTCTTTCTTTCTTTAATCTGTTCATCAGGCAAAGGGTGGCTGTTGTAGATGCAGTATCTGGCAGTGCCTGTTCTTGTCATCAGTATTCCTCCGTCATCCCTTTTCTCACTTCCCGTCTTGCCCGCCCTCCCTCCCTCCCTCCGTCATCTGTCTGTCTCTCGAGTGCTAATATAGAACAGAATGAAAAGTCCAGTGAGTGCCAGGAGACTGCAGCAACAACCAAAAAGAGAAGGAGAGAGGGGGGGGGGGGATGATCTAGGAGAGGGGAGAGGAGGAATGGCATGCAAACGAGAGAGCGGGAGATCAAAACCAGGCCTGAGTAACTAATAAGGCAAAACATGCACATGACGCGCACATACAGTACAACCATACACACCGACGGCCACACGCAGACAGACACACACCCTGTGTGTACCCCCAAAAACACAGCTCCTCCTTGGCATGGGCCTTTTATAGGTAAAGATTATTAAGGCAAGGACATCCACTACAGGGCCACTCCATCAATTTGACTCTGGCCCTGAGCCCTTCAGTGACTGGCAATAACGATAAACGAGTCAAGCACAGCCTCACTCTACCATTCGACACCCAGGTACTGCACCATCCTATGTAGCTCAGTCCCCCCCCCCCCCCCTACAACCCACAACCTGTTTAGAATACTGCAGCTGGTGATTGGACCGCATACTACATGTTTGCGCTGGTCAATTGAAATCGTCATACATAATTACCACCTTCTCATGGACATGCTTATCCTAAATTCTGATCCAGGTATTATGAGCAATACGGTTGTTTTGGGTAACATATGGTAGCGATTTTACACTACCAAAACAGGGCACATGGTGTCAATTATATGGTGACATCGTGCTTAAATCACACTACCAAACACTAACAGACAGACAGCTACCCGTCACACACGAGAGCAGCCAGAGGCCTGCTGCCCCCCCCCCCAGGAGTCATGATAAGTGCCGGAACAGACACACTATGAATTCTCTGTAAGATGGTGGAACCCTAGGATGCAGACATCAAAGTGTGTTCAGTGTGTGCTGTGCTCGGACTCATTCTCTCACCGACTCATGTGATTCTTGAGTGCCTTTACATGCTCACGCACGCACCGCTTGAGAGACAGCAAGGTGGTGCTATCACCATGGACTAGAACAGCTAGAAACGCTAGGCCTACGACACACTGCTATGATACACTTGCCTCCTGGGGCTCAGAATAGTCTCCATTTAAAGAAAGGGTCCTTTGAAGTAGGAAAGAGCGACGGGAGAGAGGGATGGAGAGAGAGACGGAAGGAGAGAGAGAGGGGGGGATGGACGACGGAGAGAGAGAAGAGAGAAGAGAGGATGGACGGACGAGAGAGAGAGAGAGAGAGAGGACGGACGGAGAGAGAAGAGAGGGGGATGGACGGACGGAGAGAGAGAGAGGGGGATGGCGAGAGACGGAAGGAGAGAGAGGGGGGATGGACGGACGAGAAGAGAGAGAGAGAGAGGGGGATGGACGGACGGAGAGAGAGAGAGAGGGGATGGACGGACGGAGAGAGAGAGAGGGGGGATGGACGGACGGAGAGAGAAGGAGGGGGGAGGACGGAGAGAGAGAGAGAGAGAGGGGGATGGACGGAGAGAGAGAGAGGGGAG
This sequence comes from Salmo trutta, assembly GCF_901001165.1. NCBI lineage: Eukaryota > Metazoa > Chordata > Actinopteri > Salmoniformes > Salmonidae > Salmo > Salmo trutta. Next base: position 28,127 of record NW_021822194.1, on the reverse strand, counting down.
GACGGAGAGAGAGAGAGGGGAGGACGGACGGAGAGAGAGAGAGGGGAGGACGGACGGAGAGAGAGAGGGGGATGGACGGACGGAGAGAGAGAGAGGGGATGGACGGACGGAGAGAGAGAGAGAGGGATGGACGGACGGAGAGAGAGAGAGGGATGGACGGACGGAGAGAGAGAGAGGGATGGACGGACGGAGAGAGAGAGAGAGGGATGGACGGACGGAGAGAGAGAGAGAGGGATGGACGGACGGAGAGAGAGAGAGGGATGGACGGACGGAGAGAGAGAGAGGGACGGACGGACGGAGAGAGAGGGACGGACGGACGGAGAGAGAGAGAGGGACGGACGGACGGAGAGAGAGAAGAGAGGGACGGACGGACGGAGAGGAGAGAGAGAGAGGGACGACGGACGGAGAGAGGAGTAGGACGGAGGACCGGACGGAGGAGAGAGAGAGATGACGGACTGACGGAGAGAGAGAGATGGACGACAGGACTAGAGAGAGAGATGGACGGACGGAGAGAGAGAGATGGACGGAGGAGAGAGAGAGATGGACGGACGGAGAGAGAGAGATGGACGGAGAGAGAGCGAGAGAGACGGACGGAGAGAGGAGGAGGGAGAAAGAGAAAATGGAGGACAGGCAGGGGGATAGAGATGAGGCAATTAGAGGTCGACCGATTATGATTTTCAACACCGATACCGATTATTGAGGGACCAAAAAAAAAAAAGCTGATACCGATTAAGTCGGACGATTTATATTATATTATATATATATATATATATATATATATATATATATATATATATATAAAATGACAATTACAACAATACTGAATGAACACTTATTTTAACTTAATATAATACATCAATGAAATCAATTTAGTCTCAAATAAATAATGAAACATGTTCAATTTGGTTTAAAATAATGCAAAAACACTGTTGGAGAAGAAAGTAAAAGTGCAATATGTGCCATGTAAAAAAGCTAACGTTTAAGTTCCTTGCTCAGAAAATGAGAACATATGAATGCTGGTGGTTCCTTTTAACATGAGTCTTCAATATTCCCAGTTAAGAAGTTTTAGGTTGTAGTTATTATAGGAATTATAGGACTATTTCTCTCTATGCCATTTGTATTTCATATACCTTTGACTATTGGATGTTCTTATAGGCACTATAGTATTGCCAGTCTAATCTCAGGAGTTGATAGGCTTGAAGTCATAAACAGCGCTGTGCCTCAAGCATTGCTAAGAGCTGCTGGCAAACGAAGTAAAGTGCTGTTTGAATAAATGCTTACGAGCCTGCTACCACCACTCAGTCAGACAGCTCTATCAAATATCAATCATAGACTTAATTATAATATAATAAACACACAGAATACGAGCCATAGGTCATTAATATGGTTGAATCCGGAAACTATCATTTCGAAAACAAAACGTTTATTTTTTCAGTGAAATACAGAACCGTTCCGTATTTTATCTAACGGGTGGCATCCCTAAGTCTAAATATTCCTGTTACATTGTACAACCTTCAATGTTATGTCATAATTATGTAAAATTCTGGCAAATTAATTACGGTCTTTGTTAGGAAGAAATGGTCTTCACACAGTTCGCAAACGAGACAGGCGGCCCAAACTGCTGTATATACCCTGACGCAAATGCGCTTTTGTTAAATCACCACCCGTTTGGTGAAGTAGGCTGTGGTTCGATGATAAATTAACAGGCACCGCATTGATTATACGCAACGCAGGACAAGCTAGTTAACCTAGTAATATCATAAACCATGTGTAGTTAACTAGTGATTATGTTAAGACTGATTGTTTTTTATAAGATAAGTTTAAAGCTAGCTAGGAACTTACCTTGGCTCCTTGCTGCACTCGCGTAACAGGTGGTCAGCCTGCCACGCAGTCTCCTCATGGATTGCAATGTAATTGGCCATAATCGGCGTCAAAAAGGTCAATTACCGATTGTTATGAAAACTTGAAATCGGCCCTAATTAAAATCGGTCATGCCGATTAATCGGTCGACCTCCAGAGGCGATATTTAGATAGTTGATGGGGAGAGGGAACGAGACAGACAAAATACACAAAAAGAGAGGATAGAGAGAAAGAGAGCGAGAGATATAATGTGTTTGGAATCCCCTCTGGGGCTAGATGCAGCAGTACAGTGTTGATGAATGCTCATCTGAAAACCCTATTTATTCAGATGAGGGCAGGCCAGACATTGCCAAAAAGGCAGCCATCACGTACCTACACACACACACACACACACACACACACACACACACACACACACACACACACACACACACACACACACACACACACACACACCCACCCACCCACACACTCGAGAAAGAGGCAGAAGTATTGATCGTTACCTAGCTAAAAACACTCGTAAAAGGGAGCCTTTGTGGAGACCGGGCTCTAAGCAACTGTGTGTGTGTGTGTGTGTGTGTGTGTGTGTGTGTGTGTGTGTGTCGGTCTTTGCTTTCCCTGTGACTCAGCACCGCTCATCGAATGAGACACACAGGCACAAAGACAACATAGCATCATAATATACTGACGGCAGGGCGCTACAGATCAATGTAAAGCACTTTGAGCAAGGAAGGTCTAGATCAACAAATTACCACTATCAACTGAGGTTGATTATTGGTAACAACAGTAAAAGGGTCACCAGCAACTGTGGGGTTAAAGGCCTACACTATAGTAGGCATAGAAATATAATTACTTGACACACATAAACCCCATTGTGTGAGCCGTATCATAAAACAATCATTGCAAAATAACAAGTTACAGTATGCTGTCAGGAACCCTGCCATTTAAGGCAAAACACACACGCATTCAGAAGTAACAGAGGAAAGAGTGGGTGGTGTGAGGAAAATAATGAGTGATGAGGTGGAAATAGAGAGAAAGACAGAGGGAAAGAAAGAGAAAAGGGGGAGAGATGCAGAGAAGGTCTGTGCTGTGGCGATTAGGCTCTGGAGACAGACTCCGGAAGGATGAAAAGATGCAGAGGATCTTCTGCAGGGCTGATAACCAGGACACAGAGACACACAGAGAGAGAGAAAGACACAAATGTACAAATGATCTCTCTCACACAAAGATGTATGACAGTAGTTTACAAGACGTAAAAGGGCAACACACATTCAGAAATATGCTCTCCTCGGCCTGATCCTGGACAAGCCCCCAAATATGTAGCCTACATTTCCACGAGTAAAAGAGAGCGAGTGGAAAAGAGAAAGAGAGAAAAAAAGCCCTGACCTGAGGAACTGCTTTGTGGTGACCTGGGGTGGAGATAGAGGACTGTCAGTTGCAGAGTCCAGTCCCTCTCTAGAGCTTTCCCAGTCTATCTGGGTGGCGCCCCCTGCCTCTGGGGAGGTTAGTGGCAGGGTCGCTGGCATAGCCCGAGGACAGAGGGTCCTGTACCGAGGGTCCATCGGCTTTTGTAGTTTCCTGGGTCCCCATAAGGTTGGTTGTCATATTGAGACCTGAGGTGTCCATTTTGGCTCTCCTTTGGGTCAAGCCAACCCTGCTTATCTGGGTGGCTCCCCCCGTCTCTGGGGAGGTGCGGGGCAGATCTCTGGCATAGGCAGAGGAAAGAGGGTTCTGTATTAATAGTCCCTCTTGGACCTGCGCTGGTTTATCCAGACTGAGTTCCTTGACTTTTGTAGGTTCCTGGGTCCCCATAAGGAAAGTGGTCCTGGCATCCATTTTGGCTCTCTTGCGGTCTTCCTCAGAAAGATGTACTTTGAGGATGTTCCCAGTCACAGGGGATGCGGCTGGAGGGTTGGCACATAACTCTACTTCTACCTCTTTGTCATGGTAACTGTCCCCTCTCCAAACCGGGGACCCAAAGTCACTAGGGTAGACTGTCCTCACAACACACAGCCGGCCCTCCACCTCGCGAATGTGGACCACCCCTTTGCGCTCCTTTGCCGAAGGGTTGTTAAAAGCAACCCCCAGCGTCCCTGCTAGCCCACCCCCACCTTCATCCTCCACCTCCTCTTTCTCCTTTTCTCGTTTTTTTCCCCCCGTTCCCCTTTCTTTCTTGGGTCTTCGTATACAAGGCCTCTCCAGGACCCCTTGTTCTCGCTCCCTGACTTTGCAGACTCGACCCCCACCAGGGGTGGTGTGCACCTGGGACGGGAAAGATGGGTCAGGGTTATCTGGGGTCGGGGTGGGGTCCTCACTGGGTTGCCCTTGGCTGCTTGGGGCCTCTATGGTACTGCTCGTCCCCCCTTCCTCACTCCCAGCTCCGGGGTAGGACAGCCTTCTCCACACTGGGCTTGGCTCAGGGGACAGTTCCAGCACTCTGCTACCACCCAACCCCCCCATGCTGTCACTCGTGGAGTCAGCACAGAGAGCACTGGGAAGGGGCAGTCTGGATTGAGTTTGGACATGAGGCACAGTTAAATTGGTGATTTTGGCTCCGACGTCACTCATAGTGTTGAACGAGGCCGTGGTTGCCTCTGTGACAGTACCTTTGTCCTCTTCATCCTCTTCCTCCGGTATGTTGCTTATCCTTATGCTTTCCACCTCCGAGCCTACCGACGACCCTCCTTTCTGGTGCTTCTTTCCTTTGCGTTTTTCGCCGGAAGCGGAGGCGCCGTTTGGGGTTGGGGGACAGTGGGGGGAAGCCGTGTCCTCCCTCCCTAGGAGGCCTCACACAACCCATAGAGCTTCCCATCTCCGAGTGAATGACTGAGGGAAGGGAAGGACAGAGGAGGCAAAAATAGAACACAAAAAACACACTCAGGTGGACAGGCACACCAGAGTAGCAGAGAGTGACGGACGAAAGCGATATCAATGTGACACTTGCTCACGGTGTGACGTTAGTGACAGCAGGTTGAGCTATGGTTGCTTGCCAGGAGTATAGAAAGTGACAATGACGAGACGGGATGTGGGCTCTCGTCACCTTCTCATAGGGTCTGGTTCAGTCCACCCGGCCGAGGTGCTTCCTGCAGGCTTGCGTGTCACAGCTCTCGTCTGTCCGTAGGTGCTCCTCTCCCTGCCTTCCTCCCCTCCTCTCCTCTCCTCCTCTCCTCCTCTCGTTGCAGCTGTTGCCTCGCCTCACCTAGGCAACACCGCTGTCAGCCCTGTCTGTTCTTGCCCGCTCTCCGAGGCCCCCCCACTGTCGCTGCGGGCAGGTCACGGACGTCCCAGCAGGGGTCCCAGCACTAACGTCAAGGACACCGAGGCAGACACACGTCAGCAGAATCAGCACAGCTTACCAGGAAATAGATTTGGCTTCAGGCTTTAGTCGTTCATTCCTCCAAACGTTTGGCAGATGAGAACGAAAGTCAACGTGGCTCAAACATACTACATGTTGAACGAGGCTTCGGAGAGTCTGATGTGCGAGACGGTGAGTCAGAGCACTGCAGCGTCCTCTTCAGCTCAACAGTCGTTTCACACAGACAATGTCGGCGTGTGCGTGAGAGAAGTCCATGGGGTCTCTGGCGTTGCCTGCGATGGAATCAGTGCTCGTCTCATCTCATATCTGCAATTCCTCAGAGTGTGAGACGCGAGGGAGCTGCAGTGCAGACACACACACACACACACACACACACACACACACTCACACATGCAATGTGTCTGACTCGGTGCACATCATCGCAGTCGCTCGGCAGCGGAATGAAAAAATAAAAAAATCCCGTCATCTGCAATTCCGCTCTGCATTCGCCATCCTGCACACACGCAGTTTGTTGGTAATTTGTTTTCCCTGTCGTTCCGCGGATACTGTAATCCAAGTACTTTATACAGGCTCGCCTCCAGGTATCCACAATCATATATTATTATAACTCTCCGCTCCTGCGATAATATTATTGCTGTCAGCGCCGTAACGGCCAACAACAGTCATAGTAGTAGAGGTGGTGATAACATTAGTTCTGTAGTAGCCGGCGGTGTCCCATTCTGCTGAGACAGCATGCTAATATCCACCATCCAGATTGGTGGTGGGTGATAGTGGACAGTCAGCCAATACGCTGACAGCTTGTTAACTCAAAATCAGAGCCTCGACGGCGGCGACTCACACTCCTCGCCATTCCCACGACCCCCCCTGTTCATGGAGTCACTGCGTCAGGTGCCGTTTGATCTCCTTCAGTTTCCCCGGTTGTTAACCACACGAGAGGTCTCAGTACGAAGGAAACCTACGGGGGGGCGTTGAACGAGCGTTAAAAGCAACGTTACGGTGTGGACTTGAAAGTCTCCAAGTGATACGGGTAACCATGGGACCAGGAAGAGAGGTGAAGAGATCCTGAATGGTAGGTGTCCTGCATTATCCTTCAATGACTACCAATCCCACATTGCATTAGGAGTGGTAAGATACCTGCAGCGTTGTCTCATAGAAAATCCAGACAACCCGAGAAGCTGGTAGTGGTTCCTGTAGCTTGGTCTCTGGTGCTATATCAGGTTTAAATCCAGAGCATGGCGAGGAAGAGCGTAGAGACCCCACCTTTAGCTTTCCAGACGTCACGTGGCTCCCCCATTGATACCGGCCTTGAGCTTATCCCCCCCCTTCCAACGGAGGATTGCTGGGAGATCGTGCTGGTGGCTGGTGCTATCCAATCACCAACCCCTCAGTCCATGTCCAACCTTAGAACTGTCTGTCAGCCAGGCAGGCTTTTCCAGTCATCCCTGCTGACAGTCTTCGACACTGCTCCAGTACTCCAGTGTATAAGCATCCACAATCATCCAGGTCTGTATGTGTTCCCAGTATGAGGCCACAGGTGGGCATGCAAAGAGGGTCTGGTTGCAGACAACCACGCAGACAGACAGGCGGTTGGTTAAAAAGGCACTCCCTCTCCACTCGTCTCCGCCGGTCTGGTTAATGGAATTAGCAGTGGTGGCTGGGCTGGGCTACAGGAGGCTGGGCTACAGGAGGCTGGGCTACAGGAGGCTGCGCTACAGGAGGCTGGGCTAGACTTGGTTAGGGAAGGTCCAGTATCCCCCGGCTTAGCCGTCCTCCTGACGCTGCCTGCAAACGAACAGCTGACTGGGAAAGGAAAAGTCCAGTAGTCTGCAGCTCCTTGGTTGGTTATAGAGAGAGATGGAGGAGGAGAGGGGGATCCGAATGAAGGGAGAACAAGGTCCCCGTCAGACAGGCATGATCGGATTGATCCAATAAACACAGTGTTCCTGGGAGAGAAGCAAAATGTGTGTGGTGTGCAGCTGAAGAGAGAGCAAGAGTGTGTGTGTGTGTGTGCCTGCAGGGCTGGGCGATCCTCCAATCATCTGTGTGTGTATGTGTGAGCCGAGGTCTGTAGATCCAGGGGAAACCGGGAGACACCGTAACAGTAGGCAGCCTGTATTCCTCTCTCTGTCGCTGGCTTCTCTCGGTCGTGTTCTCCCTCGCTTGCAGGCAGAGAGAAAAACGCTCGATCTTCACAACCTCTGCAGCTATAGCTCGCTTTCTCCCCACCCTCTTTTCTCCTCCTCCTATCCGCTTCCTCGTTCCTCCCTCCCTCCTCCTCCTCTCGCTCTCTCTCCTCTCTGGCATACTCTCTACTGCTCTCTTGGTGTGACACACACACACACACCGATATGCTATTTTTTTTGGGGTCCGATACAGATAGATTTTGTGGGGGGGGGCAAAGTTTACTGATATGATATATCCTCCATTATAACTGGGTGGTTCGAGCCCTGAATGCTGATTGGCTGACAGCCATGGTATATCAGGGGGGTTTGTGATATATGGCCAATATACCATGGCTAAGGGCTGTATCCAGGCACTCTGCGATGTGTCGTGCATAAGAACAGCCCTTAGCCGTGGTATATTGGCCATATACCACACCCCCTCGTGCCTTATCGCTTAAATCCATTTCATCCAAGATGGCGTAGCAGTCAGACGTCCTTTGTCCTCGTCGTGTCCCATGTATGTATGTATGTACACATGCATGCATATATATACACACATATATATATATAATTATTTTTTTCACATATCTTTTTATATACACACACATTTTTTTTCTTCTAAAAACTCAACTTCAAAACACTCTCCTGCAACCCGCATCACCAAATGTGGTGCGAATCTGTTTGTTTCTATTAAAAGTATTATTCACCTCAAATCTGAAATCCACAACAGAAGCTAGCCAGAGGTTAGCGAGTTCATTAGCTAACGTTAGTATTCAGCTAACCACGGTTGGCGGTCATTAGCTATCCTTTAGCTCGCAAAGCTATCGCCAGACCCATTTTACTGCCGATGCGGAGCCCCACCGGGCCTTCACGACTGGACTACCAGCGTTATCTGCCCGAGGGAGTTATTCAACTGGCCCCTCCGTCGCGACGTAACCTGAACGCCCATCTGCTAACTGCGGACCATTATTCGTTAGCTGTCTTGAGCATATCGGCTGCTAGCTGAATAGGTATATCGGACAATTTTCCTGGGCCACTATAACTATAACTATTTTTCCAAATGGACTGGTCCCCTCTCCCACATGGAACCCCACTAATCTACCGACGGAAACGCATGAGGTGGCTAAAAACAGACCTCCGTCTTCTGCTAGTTTGCTACCCATGGCCCGGCTAGCTGTCTGAATCGCCGTGACCTCAACCAATCTCACTACTCACTGGACCCTTATGATCACTCGGCTAAGCATGCCTCTCCTTAATGTCAATATGCCTTGTCCATTGCTGTTCTGGTTAGTGTTCATTGGCTTATTTCACTGTAGAGCCTCTAGCCCTGCTCAATATACCTTATCCAACCCTTCAGTTCCACCACCCACATATGCGATGACATCACCTGGTTTCAATGATGTTTCTAGAGACAATATCTCTCTCATCATCACTCAATGCCTAGGTTAACCTCCACTGTATTCACATCCTACCATACCTCTGTACATTATACCTTGAATCTATTTTATCGCCCCCAGAAACCTGCTCCTTTACTCTCTGTTCCGGACGTCCTAGACGACCAATTCTCATAGCTTTTAGCCGTACCCTTATCCTATTCCTCCTCTGTTCCTCTGGCGATGTAGAGGTTAATCCAGGCCCTGCAGTACCTAGCTCCACTCCTATTCCCCAGGCGCTCTCTTTTGTTGACTTCTGTAACCGTAAAAGCCTTGGTTTCATGCATGTTAACATGAGAAGCCTACTCCCTAAGTTTGTTTTATTCACTGCTTTAGCACACTCTGCCAAACCGGATGTCCTAGCCGTGTCTGAATCCTGGCTTAGGAAGACCACAAAAAACACTGAAATCTCCATCCCTAACTACAACATTTTCAGACAAGCTGGAACTGCCAAAGGGGGCGGTGTTGCAATCTACTGCAGAGATAACCTGCAGAGTTCTGTCCTACTATCCAGGTCTGTACCCAAACAATTTGAACTTCTACTTTTAAAAATCCACCTCTCTAAAAACGAGTCTCTCACCATTGCCACTTGCTATAGACCACCCTCTGCCCCCAGCTGTGCTCTGGACACCATATGTGAACTGATTGCCCCCTATCCATCTTCAGGGATTGTGCTGCTAGGTGACCTAAAGTGTGACATGCCTAACACCACAGCCATCCTACAATCTAAGCTTGATGCCCTCAATCTCGCACAAATGATCAACGAACCTACCAGGTACAACCCCAAAGCCGTAAACACGGGCACACTCATAGATGTCATCCTAACTAACTCGCCCTCCAAATACACCTCTGCTGTTTTCAACCAAGATCTCAGCAATCACTGCCTCATTGCCTGTATCCGTAATGGGTCAGCGGTTAAACGACCTCCACTCATCACTGTCAAACACTCCCTGAAACACTTCAGCGAACAGGCCTTTCTAATCGACCTGGCCCGGGTATCCTGGAAGGATATTGACCTCATCCCGTCAGTAGAGGATGCCTGTTATTCTTTAAAAATGCCTTCCTCACCATCTTAAATAAGCATGCCCCATGCACGAAATGTAGAACCAGGAACAGATATAGCCCTTGGTTCTCTCCAGACCTGACTGCCCTTGACCAGCACAAAAACATCCTGTGGCGTTCTGCATTAGCATCGAACAGCCCCCGTGATATGCAACTTTTCAGGGAAGTTAGAAACCAATATACACAGGCAGTTAGAAAAGCCAAGGCTAGCTTTTCAAGCAGAAATTTGCTTCCTGCAACACAAACTCAAAAAAGTTCTGGGACACTGTAAAGTCCATGGAGAATAAGAGCACCTCCTCCCAGCTGCCCACTGCACTGAGGATAGGAAACCCTGTCACCACCGATAAATCTACTATAATTGAGAATTTCAATAAGCATTTTCTACGGCTGGCTATGCTTTCCACCTGGCTACCACTACCCTGGTCAACAGCACTGCACCCCCCTAAGCAACTCGCCCAAGCCTTCCCCATTTCTCCTTCTCCCAAATCCAGTCAGCTGATGTTCTGAAAGAGCTACAAAATCTGGACCCCTACAAATCAGCCGGGCTAGACAATCTGGACCCTTTCTTTCTAAAATTATCTGCCGAAATTGTTGCAACCCCTATTACTAGCCTGTTCAACGTCTCTTTCGTGTTGTCTGAGATTCCCAAAGATTGGAAAGCAGCTGCAGTCATCCCCCTCTTCAACGGGGGGGACACTCTTGACTCAAACTGCTACAGACCTATATCTATCCTACCATGCCTTTCTAAGGTCTTCGAAAGCCAAGTTAACAAACAGATTACAGACCATTTCGAATCCCACCGTACCTTCTCCACTATGCAATCTGGTTTCAGAGCTGGTCATGGGTGCACCTCAGCCACGCTCAAGGTCCTAAACGATATCTTAACCGCCATCGATAAGAAACAATACTGTGCAGCCGTATTCATTGACTTGGCCAAGGCTTTCAACTCTGTCAACCACCACATCCTCATCAGCAGACTCAACAGCCTTGGTTTCTCAAATGATTGCCTCGCCTGGTTCACCAACTACTTTCCAATAGAGTTCATTGTGTCAAATCGGAGGGCCTGTTGTCCGGGCCTCTGGCAGTCTCTATTGGGATGCCACAGGGTTCAATTCTCGGGCCAACTATTTTCTCTGTATACATCAATGATGTCGCTCTTGCTGCTGGTGAGTCTCTGATCCACCTCTACGCAGACGACACCATTCTGTATACTTCTGGCCCTTCTTTGGACACTGTGTTAACTACCATCCAGACGAGCTTCAATGCCATACAACTCTCCTTCCGTAGCCTCCAACTGCTCTTAAATACAAGTAAAACTAAATGCATGCTCTTCAACCGATCGCTGCCTACACCAGCCGTCCGCCAAGCATCACAACTCTGGACGGTTCTGACTTAGAATATGTGGACATCTACAAATACCTAGGTGTCTGGTTAGACTGTAAACTCTCCTTCCAGACTCACATCAAACATCTCCAATCCAAAATTAAATCTAGAATTGGCTTCCTATTTCGCAACAAAGCATCCTTCACTCATGCTGCCAAACATACCCTCGTAAAACTGACCATCCTACCGAGCCTCGACTTCGGCGATGTCATTTACAAAATAGCCTCCAACACCCTACTCAACAAATTGGATGCAATCTATCACAGTGCCATCCGTTTTGTCACCAAGGCCCATATAGTACCCACCACTGCGACCTGTACGCTCTCGTAGGCTGGCCCTCGCTTCATACTCGTCGCCAAACCCACTGGTTCCAGGTTATCTACAAGACCCTGCTAGGTAAAGCCCCACCTTATCTCAGCTCGCTGGTCACCATAGCAGCACCCACCCGTAGCACGCGCTCCAGCAGGTGTATTTCACTGGTCACCCCCAGGGCCGGTCACCCCTAGGGCCAATTCCTCCTTTGGCCGCCTCTCCTTCCAGTTCTCTGCTGCCAATGACTGGAACGAACTACAAAAATCTCTGAAACTGGAAACACTTATCTCCCTCACTAGCTTTAAGCACCAGCTGTCAGAGCAGCTCACAGATCACTGCACATAGCCCATCTATAAATAGCCCAAACAATTACCTCATCCCAAACTGTATTTATTTATTTTGCTCCCTTGCACTCCAGTATTTCTACTTTGCACATTGACCTACTGCAAATCTACAATTCCAGTGTTTTAATTGCTATATTGTATTTACTCTTCGCCACCGTGGCCTTTTTATTGCCTTTACCTCCCTTATCTCACCTCATTTGCTCACATTGTATAGACTTGTTTTTGTACTGTATTATTGACTGTTTGTTTTACTCCATGTGTAACTCTGTTGTTGTTGTTGTATGTGTCGAACCGCTTTGCTTTATCTTGGCCAGGTCGCAGTTGTAAATGAGAACTTGTTCTCAACTTGCCTACCTGGTTAAACAAAGGTAAAATAAATAAATAATATAATATAATATAGACTGTTACAGCAGTGAAAATGAAAAGGTTCCACTGCTCCACACTGAGTTCTCATAAAGTCTCATCCAAAATAGCAATTGTCCAAGAAGTATGTTTCAGATGTTCATTTCTTACATTGTGACAATAATGACATGAGAATGGCCGTAAATGATTAGATAAGCATGATATTTCCTTATTTCATACTATGTATTGAATTTCGGTTACTATGTATCCGACACCGATGTATTGGTAAAAGGCCAATATCAGCTGTTAAGATCGGTGAAACCGATATATCGGGTCGGGCTCCACAAAGACATGACTCAAAGCTTCCCAGGCTGGCCAGCTGCTACGAAAAAATAAATCGGTGTTGATTCTCTGCAATACCGGAGATCATTAAAGCAAGTTGAAAAAGAGTAAAAAGAAAGATGCAGGAGAGGAGGGTGTTGAGGAGTTTCTGAAAAGATCAACAGGGATGTAATGGCAAGAGAGAGGGATGGGGAATGAGGGAGAGAAGAAAGAGAGAGGGATGGGGAAATGAGGGAGAGAAGGAAGAGAGAGGGATGGGGAAATGAGGGAGAGAAGGAAAGAGAGGAGTGGATGGGGAAATGAGGGAGAGAAGGAAAGAGAGAGGGATGGGGAATGAGGAGAGGAAGGGAAAGATAGAGGGAGGGGAATATGATGGGAGAGAAGGAAAGAGAGAGGGATGGGGAAATGAGGAGAGAAGGAAGAGAGAGGGATGGGGAAATGAGGGAGAGAAGGAAAGAGAGAGGGATGGGGAAATGAGGGAGAGAAGGAAAGAGAGAGGGATGGGGAAATGAGGGAGAGAAGGAAAGAGAGAGGGATGGGGAAATGAGGGAGAGAAGGAAAGAGAGCCTTTGCACCAGTTAAAGCTTTATCGCTCACACACACACACCTTAAACACTCAAATCTCACTGTGCATGTGGGTGGTGGACAACTGTACGAGCACACACACAGTCCACATCAAGAAACACACAAGGACCTGAGGCAGTGTATGGCAGCTTAGAGATCTACCCACAGTCCCAAAATAAAATACCATTACAACATAAACGAATAGTATTCTCCAGTGACGGTAGATCAGCCCAATCCACAGTGGAAAACAGACAATAAGACCCGAAATCAGGTCTCTGAGGCCTTCAGGCCTTCACCATGGATATGATGTGCTGGAAGCCTCCAACTACCAATTAGCTACCTGAAAGCTGTCACATTTACTATGCAATTCTTTCTGCCACAACATAAAAGCTGATTTCAAGTCGGTTTTGATGTTTCACCCTCTAAATGATGGAGGTTAGGTGGTCTATAGAAACGACCTTGACTAACCTGTACCCCTGCACATTGACTCGGTACCGTACCCCCTGTGTATAGACTCGTTATTGTTATGTAATTTTGTTCTGTTACTATTTGATTTCATTTATTTTTTTTTTTTTTACTTTAGTTTATTTACTAAATATTTTCTTTACTCTATTTCTTCAATTGCATTGTTGGTTAAGGGCTTGTAAGTAAGCATTTCACGGGAAGGTCTAGACCTGTTGTATTCGGCGCATGTGACTAATAAAATTTGATTTGCACGAATTAAAGAGCCAGGCCAGAGTGGATTAGCCAATCACATGCAGCCACAGCTCAGGGAGAGGCGGGGTTTGTGAGAGGGGTGGGATGTTGTTGGCTGAGAGCATTGTTAGTGCGCCAGGTCATCTATGAAGCTAGGATAACTGGTGACCCCTAGTGGTCAAAAGGAGGAGCTGCAGCCAACCTTGAACTGTTGTGCCAGGGTAAATTATGCGTACTGAATTTACATAGCGCAAAACATTTTTCAATGCTGTAGGTAGGTCACAAACATGTGCAATGATCCATATAGTATACTACAAGGCTTGTCCCAAGAGTATATTGTTGTAAAACAAAACACATTTTGGGGAAGGTGTCCTTTTAAAAAATATATATATTTTTTATTTAACTAGGCAAGTCAGTTAAGAGCAAATTCTTATTTACAATGACAACTATTATCCGTTAGGTGAGTGAACATCGTAGCCAAACATTGACTTCAAATGATGGATTAAGTACCAAGTGGAGGACAACTACCAGACATTGCTGCCTTGAGGGCCAGAGCAGGGCTGAGTCTCTCTAAAATTGAATTGAAGTGGCTGGTGTTGAGAAGGAGCGCTGAGACAGCAACTTGTCTAGCCTGCAGTCGGAGAGAATGCTTTGCTAACGTGACACATCTTTGAAATAATGAAGAACTGGTCTTAACTAGACATGACAGTGTGGAGTCATAGGCCTCTGGTTCTACCCCTAACAACAGAGCTTCGTCCAATGACGAATTCTCCTTTTGGCCTGACAGAGTCCTCCAATCAGCAGCGAACTTTAGGGGGACAGTTTCCTGGAATAACTTCCCTCCCTACTTTCTGGCCCCACATTTTACCTACTAAAACCAAACCCTATATCCTTGCCCGTAATCATTACAATAAATGAATATGTGCTTTCTAGCACGCCATCTGGTGACTCCCAATGACATTGTTGCTCCTTGCAAATCCCAGGTCATAATGTGCTGTTCAGACTTTTTACACGTGTTCACATATGTAATCTACATTAAGTTGATGTACTCTTGTCTGTCATTTTCAGTTTCTGTATTTTGTGTTATTATTCAATAAAATCATGTTCATATAGGATTGGTTGTATTTTTTGAGAATGAAGTAAACAGATCCTAAGCGCTCACTATGAAACCGTGCAGTCTGTCTCTGTCCTCTGCCTTAACAGCGACCTGGGCTAGCTGCATTGCCTCTTTCAGCACTAACTCTTTTGACAAAAGTATTCAGACCCCTTGGATTTCTTCACATTGTGTTACAAAGTGGGATCGACATGGATTCAATTGTAACGTGTCAGCAATCAACACTAACATGATTTAAAGATGAATACAAATTCAAAAACTCAAATATGGTCGTTGCGCAAGTATTCATCTCCCTGAGTCAACACATGTTAGAAACCCCTTTGTCATCGATTACAGCTGTGAGTGTTTCTGGGTAATTCTCAGAGCTTTGCTCACCTGGATTGTACAATATTTGACTATTATTATTTTCAAAATTCTTTAAGTTCTATCAAGAAGATGAGGATCATGGCTAGAAAGCAATTTAAATCACTTGCCATAGATAGATTTTTAAAAAGATTTAAGTCAAAACTGTAACTTGGCCACTCAGGAACATTCAGTGTCTTCTTGGTAAGCAACTCCAGTGAAGATTTGGCTTTGTTTTGTAGGTTATTGTCCTGCTGAAAGGTTCATTTCTCTCCCAGTCTCTGAAGAAATGCAGACTGAACCAGGATTTCATCTAGGATTTTTCCTGTGCTTAGCTCAAATAACGTTTATGTTAATCCTGGAAAAACTCCCCAGTATTTGCTGATGTCAAGCATACCCATAACATGATGCAGCCACCACCATACTTGAAAATAAGGAGGCAGTTACTCGGTGATGTGTTGGATTTGCCCCAAACGATGCTTTGCATTTAGGCCAGAAAGTCTACGTATATCTTCGCTGTTATTTTTTAATTCTCAGTATTACTTTAGTGCCTTGTTGCATACAAGATGCATGTTTTGGAATATTTTTTTATATGTTCATTTGTATTTTTCTCACTCTGTCATTTAGGTCAATATTGTGGAGTCACTACAATGTTGTTGATCCATCCTCAGTTTTCTCCCATCACAGACATTGAATTCTGTAGCCGTTTTAAAATCATCATCACCTGAGAAGTGTCCTTTCTGTCCTGCAGCTCAGAAGGACGACTGCATCTTTGATGGTTTAATACGTCATCCACAGCATAATTATTAACTTGACCATGCTTAAAAAGAGATCTTCAATGTCTGATTTGTTATGGTTGTTACCCATCTACCAATCACACACCCTTCTTCATGAGGCTTTCGAAAAGCTCCCTGGTCCTTGTAGTTGAATCTGTGCTTGAAATCCAATTTCACCCGGGCTGAATCACAACCGGCCCGTGATTGGGAGTCCCATAGGGTGGTGCACAATTAGTCCAGCGTCGTCAGGGTTTGGCTGGTGTAGGATGTCATTGTAAATAAGAATTTGTTTTTAACTGACTTTTTAAAATTCAACACTTGATTGAGGGACCTTACAGACGTACAGAAGGTATGGGGGACAGAGGAGGTTTAGTCGTTCAAAAATCATGTCAACCCCTGTTATTTCACATAGAGTGAGTCCATGTTACTTATGTGATTTAAGCCCATTTTACTCGTGAACTAATTCAGGCTTGTCTAAACAAAGCAGCTGAGTAATTAATGACCATTTTTCATTCGTATATATACACATTTATAAATAAACACACACACACACACACACACACACACAGTTGAAGTCAGAAGTTTACATACACTTAGGTTGGAGTCATTAAAACTCGTTTTTCAACCACGCCACAAATGTCTTGTTAACAAACTATAGTTTTGGCAAGTCTATTAGGACATCTACTTTGTGCATGACAAGTCATTTTTCCAACAATTGTTTACTGACAGACTATTTCACTGTATCACAATTCCAGTGGGTCAGAAGTTACACTAAGTTGACTGTGCCTTTAAACAGTTTGAAAAATTCCTGAAAATGATGTCATGGCTTTAGAA
This sequence comes from Salmo trutta, assembly GCF_901001165.1. Taxonomy (NCBI): domain Eukaryota; kingdom Metazoa; phylum Chordata; class Actinopteri; order Salmoniformes; family Salmonidae; genus Salmo; species Salmo trutta. Next base: position 11,245 of record NW_021822194.1, on the reverse strand, counting down.
GCTTCTGATAGGCTTATTGACATAATTTGAGTCAATTGGAGGTGTACCCGTGGATGTATTTCAAGGCCTAGCTTCAAACTCAGTGCTTCTTTGCTTGACATCATGGGAAAATCAAAAGAAATCAGCCAAGACCTCCACAAGTCTGGTTCATTCTTGGGAGCAATTTCCAAATGCCTGAAGGTACCACGTTCATCAGTACAAACAGTAGTACGCAAGTATAAACACCATGGGACCACGCAGCCGTCATACCGCTCAGGAAGGAGAGGCGTTCTGTCTCCTAGAGATGAACGTACTTTGGTGCGAAAAGTGCAAATCAATCCCAGAACAACAGCAAAGGACCTTGTGAAGATGCTGGAGGAAACGGGTACAAAACTATCTATATCCACAGTAAAACGAGTCCTATATCGACATAACCTGAAAGGCCGCTCAGCAAAGAAGAAGCCACTGCTCCAAAACCGACATAAAAAGCCATACTACGGTTTGCATCTGCACCTGGGGGACAAAGATCGTACTTTTTGGAGAAATGTCCTCTGGTCTGATGAAACAAAAATAGAACTGTTTGGTCATGATGACCATGTTTGGAGGAAAAAGGGAGAGGCTTGCAAGCCGAAGAACACCATCCCAACCGTGAAGCACGGGGGTGGGCAGCATCATGTTGTGGGGGTGCTTTGCTGCAGGAGGGACTGCTTCATCATGAGGAAGAAAAATTATGTGGATATATTGAAGCAACATCAAGACATCAGTCAGGAAGTTTATTTTTTTTTAATTGTATTATTATTATTTGATCCCCTTTTTTCTCCGCAATTTCATGGTATCCAATTGGTACTAGTTACAGTCTTGTCTCATCGCTGCAACTCTCGTACGAACTCGGGAGAGGAGAAGGTCGAGAGCCATGCGTCCTCCGAAACACAACCCAACCTAGCCGCACTGCTTCTTGACATAATGCCCATCCAACCTGGAAGCCAGCCGCACCAATGTGTCAGAGGAAACACCGTACACCTAGCGACCTGGTCAGTGTGCACTACGCCCGGCCCGCCACAGGAGTTGCTAGTGCACGATGAGACAAGGACATCCCTGCCGGCTAAACCCTCCCTAACCCGGACAACGCTGGGCCAATTGTGCGTCGCCCCATGGACCTCCCGGTCGCGGCCGGCTGCGACAGAGCCTGGGCTCGAACCCAGAATCTCTGGTGGCACAGCTAGCACTGTGATGCAGTGCCTTAGACCACTGCACCACCCGGGAGGCCCTTATCAGTCAGGAAGTTAAAGCTTGGTCGGAAATGGGTCTTCCAAATGGATAATGACCCCAAGCATACTTCCAAAGTTGAGGCAAAATGGCTGAAGGACAACAAAGTCAAGGTATTGGAGTGGCCATCACAAAGCCCTGACCTCAATCCTACAGAAAATTTGTGGGAAGAACTGAAAAAGCGTGTGCGAGCAAGGAGGCCTACAAACCTGACTCAGTTACATCAGCTCTGTCAGGAGGAATGGGCCAAAATTCACCCAACTTATTGTGGGAAGCTTGTGGAAGGCTACCCGAAACGTTTGACCGAAGTTAAACAATTTAAAGGCAATGCTACCAAATTCTAATTGAGTGTATGTAAACTTCTGACCCACTGGGAATGTGATGAAAGAAATAAAAGCGGAAATAAATCACTCTCTACTATTATTCTGACATTTCACATTCTTAAAATAAAGTGGTGATCCTAACTGACCTAACTGATCCTAATACTAATTTTTACTAGGATTAAATGTCAGGAATTGTGAAAAACTGAGTTTAAATGTATTTGGCTAAGGTGTATGTAAACTTTGACTTCAACCGTATATATACACATACATATAGGCACATATATACAGTTGAAGTCGGAGGTTTACATACACCTTAGCCAAATACATCGACCCAGAGCATCCCAAACATGCTCAATGAGTGACACATCTAGTGAGTATGCAGGCCATGGAAGAACTGGGACATTTTCAGCTTCTAATAATTGTGTACAGATCCTTGCGACACGGTGCCGTGCATTATCATGCTGATGAGGTGATGACGGCGGATGAATGGCACAACAATGGGCCTCAGGATCTCGTCATGTTATCTCTGTGCCATCTATAAAATGCAATTGTGTTTCTTGTCCGCAGCTTATACCTGCCCATACTATAACCCCACTGCCACCACGGGGCACTCTGTTCACAATGTTGACATCAGCAAACCGCTCGCCTACACACCGCCATATACACTGTCAGCAATTTGCCCGGTACAGTTGAAACCGGGATTCCTCCGTGAAGAGCACACTTCTCCAGCGTGCCAATGGCATCGAAGTTGGGCATTTGCCCACTGAAGTCGGTTACGACGCAGAACTGCAGTCAGGTCAAGACTCTGGTGAGGATGACAAGCTCAGCTTCCCTGAGACAGTGAGTTTTTGCAGAAATTCTCCGGTTGTGCAAACACACAGTTTCATCAGCAATAAAGGTGGCTGGTCTCAGACAATCCCTGGCGTGGTTACACGCGGTCTGCGGTTGTGAGGCCGGTTGAACGTACTGCCAAATTCTCTAAAACGACGGTGGCGGTTTATGGTAGAGAAATGAACATTCAATCATCTAGCAACAGCTCTGGTGGACATTCCTGCAGTCAGCATGCCAAAATGCACACTCCCTCAAAACTTGAGACATCTGTGGCATTGTGTTGTGTGACAAAACTGCACATTTTAGAGTGGCCTTTTATTGTCCCCAGCACAAGTTGCACCTGTGTAATGATTATGCTGTTTAATCTGCTTCTTGATATGCCACACCTGTCAGGTGGATGGATTATCGTGGCAGATGAGAAATGCTCACTAACAGGGATGTAAACAAATTTGTGCACAACATTTGAGAGAAATTATATTTTTGTGCATATGGAACATTTCTGGGATCATTTATTTCAGCTCATGAAACATGGGACCAACACTTTACATGATGTGTTTATATTTTTGTTCGGTGTACATAGCTAAGATATCGTTACTCATGGCATATTTATTCCTCATTTTACTATTTTTCAATTATTTCTCAAATTTTTCTCTCTGCATTGTTGGTAAGGGCTGTAAGCACTTCCCTGTTAGTCAACACCTGTTGTTTATGAAGCATGTGACAAATAACATTTGGTTTGATTAAATTGATCCTCAACTGCAACTGTAAAACGACTGCTCTATCCTTCCGTCTTCTCTTTCATTACCTCCTCTTCAGCCCCCATTCTGTCCATCAGCACAGGGTTATCCCCCTCTACCCCTCGTTCTGCATCACTTCCCCACCCTCTCTCTCACTCCCTCCCTCCCTTTCTCCCCCTGGGCTCACGCCATTCTGCTGAATCATGCAGAATGAAGTGGCTGCGTATTCATGCGGCGTGTCTCCGTGGCAACCTTCTTGCCGGTGTCACCTTGTGAGGTAATATCATCATCGCTCGGTTTTGCCAACAGCACATCCTAGTGGCCGGGCATGGGAAGTGCAGCTGATTGTAACCCTAACAATAAAAGGTTGGTTCCTGAGCTGTCAAAATACTGGCATTGACAAAATGGCGCTCTCACTTCTGTCTTTTTCTACCTTCTATAGAGAAGTTTGACTTCTAATAAGGAAAACATTTAGTTGAAGATCTATGATTTGTGGATACGGGAAGGGTAGCTTTGGGTTTGCTTGACTGATTAGTGTCCACACATTCACGCCTGGGCTCCTGAGGCCAGCTGTATATGTGTGTGTCCCTCTATGGTGCTAGTGCTGTGGGGACCTGGCCTGACCTACTGCAATGCCCTGTCAGGTGGGTATTTTTCACAACAACACAAGGACATGTCAAGGTAAACTATGTGACACACGTATTCATCATTTAAACACTGCTACGAGTGTCTTCAAAATTAACGCGTGTGCACACACACACGGGGCCAAACACCAAACCAGAGCCTTATGAAGCTTCCCTAGAGCCGTCTCCGTCTCTGCAACGAGCAGGTCGGCACAGCATCTACAAAGTAACAAGTAAACTCCCACACCGGCAAGATAGACTAAAGACTCCTAAACCTAGTCTGTTCCTGGCACAGAACTATCTAGCTGCGCCCAAACACACACACACCCAATATTACAGTAGAGGACGTGGCTGAGAGACCAGTATCCACCATTAGCTCTTAGAGACCGAGGTGGTGACAATCCTAAGTGATTGGAACCAGACTGCAGGCCACAACAGACCAAAGCAGGGAGAACTAGCCTAAATAATAAATGACTCTCTTTAGCCCATACGGACAGAGAGGTCGCCGAAAACAGCTGCATCACTAACAAATGTCACGAGGTGGTAATTATCATGATTTGTAGAACTGTAAACTCTATTTGGGAAAAAGTGCTGTTATTAAAAAGTGATTTGGTTGCATAGCAGACTGGCAAACCAACCACAGATTACCACAACATAGAAATCTGATGTTTTCATTTTCATTTAACCTTTATTAAACCAGGTAAAGACCCTTGAGGTTAAAAACCTCTTGTGAGGTGGACCTGGCAAGAGGTCACCAGGAAGTAGCCAGCGTGCCATGTACACAACCCAAGAACACAACACAAAACAACGTACCCGAGCAGGATGGCAAACTGCAACATAGAACTAGAACACATAGAGCAGCACAGACCTGGAAGTGCAGGATGATGGTCCAGATGAGTCCCAGTGTCAGCTTGGGGTTGCCGTCTGTGATGTCATCGTTCCGGATGTTCACCAGTTTGACCTGGAACATGTAGAACGGGAAGATTTAAACGCCAGGCCTAGTGGTGAACTAAAGCTTTGACCTGGAACATGTAGAACGGGAGGATTTAAACGCCAGGCCTAGTGGTGAACTAAAGCTTTGACCTGGAACATGTAGAACGGGAGGATTTAAACGCCAGGCCTAGTGGTGAACTAAAGCTTTGACCTGGAACATGTAGAACGGGAGGATTTAAACGCCAGGCCTAGTGGTGAACTAAAGCTTTGACCTGGAACATGTAGAACGGGAGGATTTAAACGCCAGGACTAGTGGTGAACTAAAGCTTTGACCTGGAACATGTAGAACGGGAGGATTTAAATGCCAGGCCTAGTGGTGAACTAAAGCTTTGACCTGGAACATGTAGAACGGGAGGATTTAAACGCCAGGCCTAGTGGTGAACTAAAGCTTTGACCTGGAACATGTAGAACGGGAGGATTTAAAACGCCAGGCCTAGTGGTGAACTAAAGCTTTGACCTGGAACATGTAGAACGGGAGGATTTAAAACGCCAGGCCTAGTGGTGAACTAAAGCTTTGACCTGGAACATGTAGAACGGGAGGATTTAAAACGCCAGGCCTAGTGGTGAACTAAAGCTTTGACCGGGAACAGAGCTGGGTTACCATGTGCTCCATGCTATTAACCAGTCATCACATGACTTCTTGCTCACCATTGCAAGATTGAATACTAAAAAGGCTATATTTCTTTGTGTGAATACCCTCCCGATTCCACCCCGCTTTCTCACACCAGTGCACATAGAAGCAATGAAACCAGGAGAGGAAGCCGCTGAAGGCTACGGAGATGCAGACCCTGTCTAGTAAGAGCAGGTGTCTCTAAGACAGAGGTGCAGCATTGGTCAGTGATGCGTGAGGTGTGACTGTGGTCATCTGGGAGGCCCAGTCATGCAGGTGACACATTGGGACAGGGGACCGAGAGAAAGGTCATCTCAATGATTTTATTTATGGATGTGCTATGTATGGGGTTTTAAAAAACAAATTGGCAAAATAGACCAAACTAAATAAACAAAGAAAAATCTATTTCCAACAGCAGACGTCAGTGTGGCTTTCGTTCAGCTCAATGTGTATTGCTGAGAGCATGAGTACCTGCTGAAATATTGAGTGGGTTTGAAAGAGGCAGTTGTGTGTGTGTGTCAGTTGTACCTGTCTCTGTTTGAGGAAGTCCAGGGCGATCTGGACATTCTGGAGCCGGTGGAATCGCATGCGACCCTTTTCTCTGGGCTGAAGGGGGGGGGGGGGGGGGACGACAAAAGAGAGATGAGTGTATGAAGAAAAAAAAACGTGAGATCTCACAATGCTGACCAGTGAGAGAGATACATAAGCCGTGAGAAGTGTCGTTCCCAATTCAAAGTGCAGTGAGGGGAAAACTACGCCAGGGCCGCTGTAATGGCACGGCATTATCCTAGAGGGCGCTGTCTTCAACTGTTGTCAAAGACATGCCAACAAGCATCCTCACAGCAGAGCAGGAAACAACCCAGGAAAAACATTCTGCAAACCAGAAAAGGTACATCTGCAAACCATGCTGGTTTAGGCAGCCTAATACTTTCCCCAAACACACACACACACACACACACACACACACTTTCCCCTGCCACACTCTCAAACACACAGTCCTTGGATGGCTGACTCACGCATTCACTCAGTCAATCACTGACAGTCTGACAGAACACACACAGAGAAAAGAAAACACACACAGCAAAGCTGCTAGAATTGCAAGATGCAGGAGTGTGTGTCACAGTGTGCTGGGTGTGGACATCACTGCAGTCAGCAGTACTGAAGCAGGGTTACGAGGAGCACTCAGGCCAAACAGAGAACCCCATTCAGAGGACGAGAGGTGAGAGGAAGGTCAGGGGGAGAAGAGGCCACAGTTACACAGCCCCAGCCAAGATGCTGACAAATAAAACGATTAAAAAGCCCATTTAACCTTTGAAGGAATGTCTAAGGAGGTTTTGTCTGGTTACCCTTTTGTACTGCTTGTAGTGGTGATGATGTGTGTGCAATGTTCGTACATGTGTCAAGCAGCTGTCCGCGGACTTTGAGAACGTGTGTGTTTGAACGGGAAAACGCTGAGACGACACCGTGCGAAACACTAACGTGTGAAAATGCTTGTGTGAGACATGAGATACGTCGCCGTGTAAATGTGTGTCTTGGGATAGAACTTCACTGCACTGCACGCGCATGCAGTCTTAAAAGCACTGTCTATGGGGTGAGGATCCGGGTGAGGGTTGGGGGGGGGGGTCAAACGTACTCCCTGAGCTCCATCCTCCACCTCCTCCCCCCCGAGCAAGATGAGCGGGGGAGCCCGGGAGACACACACCCTCCTCAGCGAGGACACGCCCTTGAGCTGCTGACGTCCGGAGGGGAACGGGGGGGGGGGGGGGGGGGGGGGGGGGGGGGGGGGGTGGGGGATGAGGAGAGTGAGAGAAGAGTGGATGGAGGATGAAAGAATTGTATGGAGGGATGAAGATGAGGTGATTGTCCAAAAGAGAGAGATCAAAGAGAAAGAGAACGTGAGAAAGAGGTAGAGCAGGAGGAAATGAAAAATCCAGCTGAGGGAATAATCAAGAAGTAAACTGCTAAGAGGCCAGCTTTCTAAAAAGTCTGTCTGTCTGTCTGTCTGTCTGTCTGTCTGTCTGTCTGTCTGTCTGTCTGTCTGTCTGTCTGTCTGTCTGTCTGTCTGTCTGTCTGTCTGTCTGTCTGTCTGTCTGTCTGTGAATGCGTCACACAGACAGTAAAAGGAGAATCGGCGTCTAGACCAGGGGTGGGCAACTCCTGTCCTCGGGGGCCTGATTGGTGTCACACTTCTTCTCCATCCCTAACAAACACAGCTGATCAGGCCCTGGAGGACTGGAACTGCCCTCTACCCCTGGTCCAGGTGGACCAGTCAGCAGTCTCATGTTAGTCCACCCGTCTGTCAGTTACAATGAGTCATCAAGTGCTCCTAGAAAGTCTCTGGCTGCATCTGAAAATGGCACCCTCTCCCCTACATTGTGCACTACTTTTGACCAGGCCTCATTGCCTCTAGTCAAAAGTAGTGCACTATAAGGAATAAAGGGTTTAGATAGGGACACATGTATTTCCCTCACTGTAATATTGACATTATTAGAGAACGATGTGCTAATGAACCCGAGCTCACTTAAAGAGGTCTTTCTCAATGTGAGGGAGGGTGTGTCTCAGGGTCATGCCCCGGTACACAACGTAACGGGCATGACAGTGTGTGTGATGGTTGTCGAGGTGTGAAGGTTGGTGACCGGGTGTGTCTTGGTGACTTTGTTTGTGTGTGTGTCTTACCAGGGTGACTCCAGAGAGGACCTCCAGGAGGGAGATCAAGTTGTGTCCATCTCTCAGGTCCTCGTACAGGTCTGTGATGTGCTTCCTCACCTGATGGGGAGAGGGAGAGAGAGATTAAACAATTCAGAGGTTGAATGCCTGCTTTTCCCAGATGACCTATGCCTGCTGTCACCCACAGCACATGGCCTACAGCAGAGCCTGGACCTGCTAGAGCAGTACTGCCAGACCTGGGCCCTGGCAGTAAACCCCCACAGCACATGGCCTACAGCAGAGCCTGGACCTGCTAGAGCAGTACTGTCAGACCTGGGCCCTGGCAGTAAACCCCCACAGCACCTGGCCTACAGCAGAGCCTGGACCTGCTAGAGCAGTACTGCCAGACCTGGGCCCTGGCAGTAAACCCCCACAGCACCTGGCCTACAGCAGAGCCTGGACCTGCTAGAGCAGTACTGTCAGACCTGGGCCCTGGCAGTAAACCCCCACAGCACCTGGCCTACAGCAGAGCCTGGACCTGCTAGAGCAGTACTGCCAGACCTGGGCCCTGGCAGTAAACCCCCACAGCACATGGCCTACAGCAGAGCCTGGACCTGTTAGAGCAGTACTGCCAGACCTTGGCCCTGGCAGTAAACCCCCACAGCACATGGCCTACAGCAGAGCCTGGACCTGTTAGAGCTGTACTGCCAGACTTGGGCCCTGGCAGTAAACCCCAAAAATACTAAAATAATTATTTTCCAGAGAAGATCCAGATCTCAGGGAATTAGACCAAAGTTCTCAATTGGTACAACATATATAGAGTACTGCACACACTACAATTACTTAGGTTTAGAAATAAGCTCAACTGGACACCTTAATGAGGCAGTGAATTAACTGAGAGAGAAAGCACGCAGGGCATTCTACACCATTAAAAAGCAAATTCAAATTGAAATACCTATTAAAATTTGGCTAAAACTAATTGAATGCGTCATTGAATGCGTCTTTATGGCAGCGAGGTGTGGGGTCCACTTGCAAAACAAGATTTCACCCAATGGGACAAACACCCCAATGAAACCCTGCATGCAGAGTTCTGTAAGATTCTCCTAAATGTCCAGAGGAAAACTTCAAACAAACAATGCATGCAGGGCAGAATTAGGCCAATATCCACTAATAATAAAAACTCAGAAAAGAGTAATTCAGTTTTGGAAACATCTAAATGCTACCAAGCCCTGCAATGCCAAGAGCTGAGCAAAGAAAAGAGTCCCCTCATCCAGCTGGTGCTGGGGCTGAGTTCACAAACCTGTTCTACTAACATACTGGTCTCAGGACCCTCATCCAGCTGGTGCTGAGTTCACAAACCTGTTCTACTAACATACTGGTCTCAGGACCCTCATCCAGCTGGTGCTGAGTTCACAAACCTGTTCTACTAACATACTGGTCTCAGGACCCTCATCCAGCTGGTCCTGAGTTCACAAACCTGTTCTACTAACATACTGGTCTCAGGACCCTCATCCAGCTGGTCCTGGGGCTGAGTTCCCAAACCTGTTCTACTAACATACTGAAGCCTCAGGACCCTCATCCAGCTGGTCCTGAGTTCACAAACCTATTCTACTAACATACTGGTCTCAGGACCCTCATCCAGCTGGTCCTGAGTTCACAAACCTGTTCTACTAACACACTGAAGCCTCAGGACTCTCATCCAGCTGGTCCTGGGGCTGAGTTCACAAACCTGTTCTACTAACACACTGAAGCCTCAGGACCCTCATCCAGCTGGTCCTGGGGCTGAGTTCACAAACCTGTTCTACTAACATACTGGTCTCAGGACCCTCATCCAGCTGGTCCTGGGGCTGAGTTCACAAACCTGTTCTACTAACACACTGAAGGCCCAGGACCCTCATCCAGCTGGTCCTGGGGCTGAGTTCACAAACCTGTTCTAACATACTGAAGCCTCAGGATTCTCATCCAGCTGGTCCTGGGACTGAGTTCACAAACCTGTTCTAACATACTGAAGCCTCAGGATTCTCATCCAGCTGGTCCTGGGACTGAGTTCACAAACCTGTTCTACTAACATACTGAAGCCTCAGGACCCGTATCCAGCTGGTCCTGGGGCTGAGTTCACAAACCTGTTCTACTAACACACTGAAGCCTCAGGACCAGAACATCCAATCAATCAGAATAAACCAAATTACAACACAGTCAAAACAAAACTACATTGCTTATTGGGAAAACAAGCACAGAGCAAAATGCAGTGCTATCTGGCCCTAAATCGACAGTACACCGTGGCTAACTATTTGACCATGGTTACTGATCAAAACCTTAGAAAAGCCTTGACAAAGTACAGGCTTAGTGAGCACAGCCTTGCCATTGAGAAGGGTAGACACAGGAAAACCTGGCTCCCTGTAGAGGAAAGGCTGTGCAACCACTGCACAACAGCAGAACCTGAGACGGAGCTGCATTTCCTGACAAAATGTCAAAAATATAAAACAATTAGAGAGTGTCATTTCCCCAAATTTGAAATCCTTATTCAAGGTTTTAAAGACCTCTCTGATGAGGATAGGCTACCCATCCTGTTGGGGGAGGACGCAGAGAGCTGTGGGTTGGCAGCGCACTACATTGCTGCCTGCCATAAGTTGAGGGACAGTGTCTGACAGACCAATAAACCTGCACATGTCCTCAACTGTATGATTATTGTTATTGTTGAATGTATGGTTTATATTGACCGTTGGTTATTGTTGTTACTGTTGTCCCGTTGACAATTTTTGATTCTCATTTTTATTTATTGTTTATATTGTAATATCCAAAGTAACTTGGCATATGTACATTGTTACGTCATGCCAATAAAGCGAATTGAATTGAATTGAATTGAGATGGGAGAGAGAGTAGAGGAGATGGGAGGAGAGAGAGAGAGATTGTGGAGATGAGAGAGAAGGAGATGGGGAGGGAGAGAGGAGAGAGAGAAGATGGGGAGGAGAGGAGAATGGGGAGAGAAGAGCGAGAAGAAGATATGTGGGGAGAGAGAGGAGAGGAGAGAGAGAGCGAGAGTAGAGAGAGATGGGGGGAGAGAAGAAGAGGAGAGAGAGAGAGGAGAGAGAGCGGAGAGAGAGAGGATGGGGGAGAGAGGAGAGAGGAGAGAGAGAGAGAAGGGAGGATGGGGAGGGAGGGTAGAGAAGGATGGGAGAGAGAGAGAGAGATGTGAGAGCGAGAGAGAGGAGCTTGGGGGGGGAGAGAGGAGAGCGA